>NC_090935.1:124934765-125234765 GCF_040938575.1 Ambystoma mexicanum | reverse complement strand
TGTTTGCTATGTTGTTCCTCCCACAACGCAATATTAAGCAATTCTATTGCCATTCCTACCCAGTTCCTACCTTTCTACGCACAAAACACCTCCTCGTGAGAACTCTTTGAAATCACTTTATTCATGCCTTGCCATCAAACGTTGCACTCGAAATGTCTGCCCGTGTATTTTGGTGCTGTAAAGACGTTACAGGTATAATACAAATGTCATAACATGCTCTGTCTTCAGCCATTCAATTTTCAAGCACCATGTGCCCTTTACTAAAGTCCTGTTAAAAACAGCATTGGCAAAGCCAACATTTTTCAGTTTGATATAAGTTATAGGCTTTTGCCAGTCACAGATAATATATGCTGAGGTACTCGCACCATTTTGTGGATGCTTCCATCAATGAACAGTACATCCTACTATGGCAGTTCCAAGCAAATGCCTTTCCCATGCCCACACAAAAGCCCAAACTGTCGGCTTTGCCAATGTTTTTTTTTCTGGGTGTGGCTGACCTGGGCCGTTGGCGTGCTGAGCAGCCCATCCTCAATAAGTTTCCTTTAGGTTTACTCTACTGTATGCATAGCGATCAGCTGGCCGCTTGTCACCTGGGTGAGCCCATTCAATATATACACGTGTATTAGTTCCCTTTAAGCTTGTTCTAGTTTCAGGAGGATAGCTCAGGGGCAATGTGCTCACCTTGGAAGCAAGACGACATGGAGCAACAGAGGTTCGATCCCCAGGTCCGCGCTCAGAAACCTCTGGGTATTAAGCGCGTTATAAATTACCAATCATATCATATGATATACTGTTATGCTATATTCATAGTGACCAGCTGGCAACATGTCACAATGGTGCACTCATTCAATACCTACATCTTTATCTAACAGAGATTCGCATACTGGAACTTGTAGTTTTGTTTACCAATAAAACCCTTGACTGTACAATGCCTGTCATGCAGAGTGCTGTTGTCTAAAAAAGCCAGGACTCGGGGGTGTTTGAGGCGGAGTGTGTTGACCCCTCGTGACCTGGATCCAATTGTCAGCCAAGATGCTATTGCTGTGGGTGAAGCAGCCATTTCAGTCATGTCTTAAGCAGACACCATCGCACATTGTGCCTCACGCGTATCTTATGCAAAGAAGAGCAGAGATATCCATCAATGGCATTTGTCCTCCTGCCTGAGTGATACGTGACTTAGCGTGGGTCACGTGTCCCTTACGCAACTCTACTGAGTTCGACAGCCCCACTTCCCTCAGCCCCCACCCCACCCCCCAACAAGCGCACAAACCATTTGCTGGAACTGCGTCCTCACGGTAAGAAAATAACCTCTACATTTGTTGTGAAGGACCTTTTTATTCTTCCAGAGATTTGATCACGTGGTTATGGTTTTAATTGTGGAACCAAAAATGTAGGGGCCGTTTAAATCTTGGCTTTCCAACTTGAACTATGATTGTGCATGTGGCAAAGAAAGATGCGTGTTCTCATATGTTATTAAACGGTACCTGCGTAACTAGGAGAGTTTTCCCTCCGTGCCACACTCTTCTTTCTGAGGTCTTCCCCTGGCTGTACACTTTGAAGGTATCACACATTCCATGCGTCCCTGGCAGATGCCAGGCAAGCGGCACATACGAGGATAATTCTGAAACACATGTAAGTTGGAGGGTCATTTCTGCAGCTGGAAACTAGGGCAGAATTAAAAGAAGTGGAAAACAGGGGGCGGAATTCAAAGACGAATTCAAAGAATTCTCTTATATGGGTGAGAACATAAAAGATTAACCATCTCCACTGTGAAAGGGTTTGCGAAGAGGGACAACAAATATGACACTTTAGGGGGGTTGTTCTTTATGCGTAGACTGTAAGATACAATTTGGCAAATGTTGTGAGTTTTTTTTTCTAAACGCCCCAGAAACTGGTGCCCGCAGTGTTGTTGTGCTTTGTGCACGGCAGGATGCCTTTAAAATGGCTCCTCAGTGGGAAGTGCATGCTGTCGGCGTACACCTTTCTGTGCAGCGTCGAGGTGAAAGGTTGGGCTGGCTTGATCTAGGAAGTGTACACGTGTTATGTTATGTTATGTTATGTTAAAGGTTCTTATACCATGCACTGTCACCACGTAGTCCCTTGACGCTTTGGCCGATCTGTAAGGCAAGAGGGTGAGGGGGGTGTAAGTTAGAGGGACTGAGCGGGAGAAAAGAGCAAGAGAGCTGTGATGTGCTTTTAGAAGCTTCAGTTCGGTTGACACCGCTCACTGAGCATAGGGGTGTTTTTTGATTGGTAGCCGCCATGTGCATTTGGGCGAGGCTATGCGTGGGTTGTTTTGTTGTTGCGGCGTAGTGTAGTGTGTGTGGTTTGTTGTGCTGTAGAGGTATGGTTGTATTTAGTTCAAATATGTTGACACGTTTACAGTGCACATAAGTGGGTTTATTTGTGTGCTGTAGGCAAGTGCATACCTTGTGAAGGCCACATGGGAAAAACACGAAGTCGCAAAGCCAATAGCTTTGGTATTTGCAGTTAATACCATTGTACATGTATAGGTAAGAATGCAATACATTTATGGGCTATCCTTACCCACTAATTCCAAACATGTCGGCAAGTAAGTGTGAGCAAACACATAACATTGTTAATATACATAGTAGAAAGACGTCTGTTTACTGCAGCAACCTTTTTACTATCTGTACTATTGTTATGTTTCAGCCAACACTAACTTGCAGACATGTTTGGAAGGTTTAAGGTAAACATGGTGATTTGTGGGGTGTGTGTCGTCTTGCAAAAGGGTTAGGGATGAGCTAAGGTGAAAGGAAAGGGGGTGAGCTAATGTGTGAGGGTTTATATAGGGGTGAGCATCATAGGCATTGGTGTGCTATGGTGTGTTGAGATAGGCAGGCGTGAGCTAGGAATTGTGGGTTGGTGGGGATAGGATGTGATGAGCTAGGCGGGGTGGGTGTGGGTAGGTAGGGGTGAGGTAGAGTAGCTGGGTAGAGGATAGGTCCAGTAGGGTGAATCATCATAGGTGATGTAGGGAGGTTGTATGTAGGGGTCGAATGAAGTGTGTGAGATGGAGGTGTATTTGTGGGTAGATTTGGTGAGGCGGGGTGCTCCATGGGGTTAGGGGTGGATTTGGCGGATCGTATGCATTGGGTAAGAGTTCAGTGTGGTAACATAATTTTGGATAGGTATGAGGGGAGTACTTGGAGTAGACTAGTGTCTTATTGTGGGTCATGTGTCCCTTCCATAACTCTCCCTTCTTCCGCTGAGTGAAACCGTACCAATTCGCAGAGTTACCCCCAGCATAGAAACAACGGACTTGAATGATTTCCATCACCAAAGTAAACAAATAACCTGTCCATTTGGGGCAGTGAAGATGTGTAGGGGCAGAGTGTGTGAGGTGTGTTACAGTGCATGTGAGTAAAGTAATAAGGATGGGTAGAGTAGTAAGGTGGGGCAGTGGTGTGGGTAGTGTAGTGGAGTGGCATTGTGGGTTGGAGTAGTGGGGGTTAGAGAAGTAGGGTAAAATAGTGGGTTAAAAGTGGGAGGGTGAAAAGTGGAATGTGTAGACTGAGATAGAGTGGGGTGAGGATGGGGTGGAGTGGGATGGGATGGGTTTGAGTGTGTGGGTCAAGAGGATATGGTAGGATAGTGGGGTGACAAAGTGGGAAGTTGGTGTTGTGGGGGATGAGCAGGTAGCACCGTGAGGTAGAATTAGATGTTTGTTGAGTGGGTGAGGTAGATTTGGAGTAGGTGGATGTGGTAGAGCAGTTGGGTGAGGGCACTGTAGGTTATGGGTAGTGTGGGCTGGGTAGGGGTAGAGTGTGGTGTGTGATGTTAGAGCAGAGTAGGTGGGTGTAGAGTGTAATGAAATTGAATGAGGCAAGTGTGGTGCCAGATGCAGTAGGATGTGTGTGGGTAGGAGTATAGTGGATCGGGCCAGAGTGTAGTGGGATCGAATATTGTCTGGAAGGTAGAGATGGGTAGAGGGGGATTGTTGGGTAAAGTGGGGGTGGGGTAGAGGCAAATCTGTGTGTGGTAGAGTAAAGTGCATGGAGGCAGAGTGGGCTCAGTGGTCGGGTAACTTTGAAGTAGGGTGTGTAGGGGTCGAGTGTGATGAGTCAGGGGTTAGAGTTAGTAGGGCTAAGGTGGTTTGGGTCGGGAGTGGGGAGAGTTTAGGGTTCAATTGGTTTGCTAGAGTAGTGGTGTGTGGTAGACAGGGTGGGTGTATAGTGGTTAGGGATAGATTGGCAATTCTAATAGGGTGGAGTGAAGTGGTGGCAAAGTGAATGGGTGTGAGTTTTATTTGTTAATTGGTGCAGTGTAGTGGGGTGTGGGGTGCCTGGGCAGAGTAGTGGGTTGGGGTAGAGTAGGTAGAGGGGTGGGTAGTGGGGTTTTCTATAATACTTAGGTTACGGTAGTGTGATGTGGGAGTAGAGTGGGGTTATAATAAAGTGGGTGGTGGTTGAGTGGGTTGAATGGGTAGAGTGGGGTGAACTATGTTGGGGCGAGAGTATAGTGAGTTGAGATATGAGTAGGTATTGAGTATTGGGGTGGGGTATATTGGAGTGGCACATTAGGGTAGAGTAGTGGTGTTGGTAGAGGAGCAGGTTAGAGCAGTTGTGTGGGGTAGAGTAAGATTGGGACAGTATAGTGGGGAGTGGTAGAGAGGGTAGTGAGGGTAGTTTGGGAAGAGTGGGTGAGTGTAGAATGGGTAGAGTGGGTGGGGCTAACATGGGTAAAGGTGGGTTGGGGTAGAGTGAAGGGAAGTGGGTAGAGTGGGTGGGATATAGTAGTGGATTGGAGTAGAGTATTGTTGAGTGGTGGTAGAGGAGTAAGAGCAGTGGGGTGGTTAGAGTAGTGGGGTAGTGTGGTGGGTAGATTGGTTAGGGGTAGAGTGCACAGGGTTAGAGTAGTGGACTGGGATAGAGTTGTGGAGTTGGAATAAAGTGAAGCGGATGTGGGGTCGAATTTGAGTGTATAGAGTGGAGTGGATGTAGAAGGGGTGCAGTGTAGAGTGGGGTCGGTGTAGGTGGGTAGGAGTAGGGTCTGGAAGAAGCATGGGGGACAGATGAAGGGAATACAATTTACAAAGCAGGCCAAGATCATCTGCCGGCATGCCTGGAGAACTTGAGGTGTTTATTTATTTATTTGTATTTATTTTGTCATTTGTATAGCGCATCGAACCCCGGGGCATCTGGTTGCTGGTTTACAAAAAGGCAGTGATACAGGCATAAGGTGATTACAAACAAAGGTGATACATACAAGCATCCATATGTCAGAGTGTCTATTCATGTGAAGGTAGTCCATGTTACGTGCTTATTATGTTCTGCAAACTCTGCTAGGTTAGTAGATCTGGAGTGAAGAGACCAGAAGTAGGCTTCTGATCTTAGAGTTAGATGCAGGGCGTTCCAGTGTTTAACAGCAACCACTGGGAAGCTGCTGCCCCCAACTTTCTGCCGTTTGTATCTTGGAACTGTAAGTAGGTGCAAGCGGGCAGCCTGCATGAGTCTAATGATTTGGGATTTGGAGAATTTTCCAGACAAGTATATCATGGCAGTGTTTGACAAACATTTGAGGGTCAGAGAAAGGGCTTTGAACATAATGCGTTCGTGGACAGGAAGCCAGTGGGTATTCCGTTTAGCTGTGAAGATGTGGTCTATTTTGGGAATGATTAGAGCGGCTCTTAGGGCATTGTTCTGTATGACCTGTAGTTTAAGATTGCTTGTATTGGAGCCTGCAAAAAGGGCATTGCAGTAGTCAATCCTGGAGAATATAAGGGCTCTAGAAATTGTGATGCAGCTATCAGAGGTCCGGAATGGTCTGCAGGTGTTGATAAGTTTAGAGATATATGCTGCTGCAGATGCAATAGCATTTACCTGTCTCGTTAGGGATAATGCAGAGTCAAAAAACAGTGACGATGCTCCCGTCAATGGTAAAGGATTTGTAGGATCCCTTACATTTGTTTAGCCAATTTCATGTGCCTATAAGGAGCAGCTCAGTTTTCTCATCAGTGTTGAGGAGAGAAATCTCTCTCTTTTTGTGGGCTGTCAGTTTGCGCCACACAGCAGTGCTGTTGCTTGAGCTGGGAAACAGCAGTGCAACCATACCTTTACTGGAGCTGCCGGTGGCTGTGCCTCTGCAAGGGCTACAAAGGAAGGAAGATCACTGCACTTTACACCTCCTCGTATGAAAGCCCATGCACACCGCTTCAGGTCTTTGAGCTTCTGAGTAGAAGAAATCCATTTAGATTAGCAACTAGCGAGTGACACTGCAATAAGACCCAGAGAGACTCAGAGATTTCTTTTTGATTTGAGAACACATGATGGCATTGGGACCTTTTTGAGTTGCCAAACTTCTACATAGCCACAGCGGGATCTTGTATATTAATCCTTGTGATTCGTCCTTTGTGGGGTCCACTTGCCTTTGTGATGGTAGGTATCTGACATACAGGAGCGGATACGTTTTGGTGGCTGAAGTTGACTGAAATTCAGGTACTGCTGGAACTCTTAGAAAATGTGTGCATTTTGAATTTGGAGGTTAATCATGCATTTAATGTGATTACATGTAATTGAAGAATAGGAAGGTAGACATTAGTTCACTCTTCAGGTTACAGATGTGTAATGGGATCTGTTTCTGCCCATCTGGTCTAGATGGTACCTGTCCACTATGTAGGAGCTAAAGCATCATATACCTGGGTTGCCAAAATACATACATTCTTATAGCCAGTATTCTTGTAATCACTTGGTGATGCACAGAATGAAAGTCAAGAGTGAGGTCGCACATAGCTAGTTCGCAGCAGTCACCCTTCTCCATTAGGAGGTGTGCATTGTCAATGACATGCATGTCGGCAGCTGCAGAGCAGTATCTAGTTCCTAATAAAGGTTTAGGTCTTAAATGTATAGGTCTGACTGGTATGTTTTTTTTTCTCATTAAAAATAAGATATTTCCCTTTTTGGCAAACTTTGCTATGAAGTATAGGTGTTCTGATTTGCAACGTTGCCTTTGTTGGGCATTTGCTCCTTCAGTGGGGGAAGGATTTTGCTTACTTTACTGCATCACGAAAGATGCCTTTAGTGAGGAGACACAGATGTGGGGTGGATGAATTTCCAGAGATCGTCTTGCTGAAAGTGACTTGCAATTTGACATGTTCTTGAATGCTGGCATTAAAGGCTTGCAGCTTAATTTCTCAAGTTAAACAGTACTGCATTTTGTCAATTTCCAAGTGTCCCATGATGTGTGGATGGTAGGTGCTAATGAAAGTGCATTGTTTCATTTTCTTGATTTTATCTATTTTGTTGATTTTATCTATTTAGAAGTGATTGATTATCTTTAATTTTTTCCAGGATTTGTGATATTTCCAGGTCTGGTGAGTGGTTGTTGGTATTATTGTCAGAATTGAGTAGAGCTGTGCCTTTGTGTGAGGTTTTAGAAATTAACAATAATTAGTACCCAGGACAATGAGCGTGTAATAAACAAGCTCATTCGCCCTTGCCCGGATGTTACCAGTCCAACAATTCCTTTGTCGCTGCACAAAGTCCCTTCTCCCCATTCCATGGTGGCGATCTTTTTTGTAACTATGGGCCCCTGGGCATTAGCTGATGCACCCCGGGTCCGGGTTTATTGCTTAAGTAGGATTTTATCTTTTGGATCTTACATTAGCTGGGAGATTTCAGTTTGATGAGGTCTTCAAGAAACTGAGAGTTTCTCCATTCATTTTATTGTTTGAAAACGCTGCATTGAATTGTCTGAAAATGCTGTTATTAAGTCGAGGGTTTGTCTCTGTTGTGTTGCATCTTCAGTGGAGTACATATAGGCCATGTTCCCCAGCAGGTGGTTTAGATCTCTAGTGTAATGCACTTGTGTTCGGTTGCAGGCCACTGCATGTGAGGTAGCATTATCTTCAACTAGAATCAGGAGCACATTTTTTAAAGTAGCAATGATGAGACTTCATTGGTTACTTTAAGTGGAAGTAGGAAGATAGTGTGTGCTACAACTTGATGTGTTAGTGTGACCAGCCCAGTCTGGGGGGAGAGGTGGGAATCATTAGATATCTGAGGGTGTGGTGTATACCAAGTAGGTTAAAGTTACTTTTCTTATTGAGTGTAGAATATGTGACCAGCTGTTTGGTGTTCAGTGTGTAGTGGCTGTGAAAGAGTTTTTTTGATGTGAGATACATTGACCCACTCAGCAGAATTCCCTTTCATAGCCAAGCTGCACTTCAGCAGTCAACAGCAAAATGGCTGTGCTGGCTCCTTTGAGCACCATTGCCTCGCATCAAAACTGCATTTTTCAGCTAGAAAATGATGGCTGCACTGTATTGCCAAGCACCCATTGGGCAAGTTGAAACAGGGAGCACACAGAGAAAGGATGCCAGCATGTTTTTGTGTGTCCACCAAATAATCACATTGAAAAGCTGCGCGGCTCTGCTGCTTGCTAAAAAGTACCCATTGAAAAAGAGAATATTTCACATTGAAAAGGATGCTGCGAGTGAGACCCTGCCATGCCTATCCATATTTAGATTGTGCTCCAGCAAAATAGAGCATTATCCCTGAATGACAAGCTGTGTCAGACAGATCTGGAAAATCAACAGAAACTTTACTTTCTCCATACGGAAAAACGCTTGACATTTGGGCTACAAAATGTCAAAAATCAATGCTTCAAAAGAAAGAAACCCGAGCTCTGTACATATGTCAATTTCAGTGGACTTGTGTCTTGAACAGATTGCTGTATAAGAGAAACTGACTAGGGCAGCAAAACCATGTTGGGAATTCAGATGGAAGAGGAAACCTTTTGAAAGGGACATCCCAGAAGACTTCACCACGTGTTAAAATATGCTTTTTCAAATAAGAAAAATACATGTTTTAAAAGGGTAATGTTGGATAAGGCACTGCCCTTGCTTAGCAATATAAAAGAGGTTTTGCTGGGAAACATATATGTGATGTTTTATTTCAACAGTCTTGCTTCTGATTCAGAACAAAATAAAATAAAATAAAGAAATAAATGTATTGGCTGTACTGGAAAATTAGCCAAACAGGGTTGCTACTATGGCTAAAGGGACATGTGGGGGCTGTCAACAGGAGTGACCTTCCCCCAACAGGAGCCACAATGGATTTCTGGAGCACCCACATGTTAATTGTGCCCTTTGAAACTCTGAATAGACCAAGAGGCAGCTTATCACATGCTCGTCAGACTTCTGTCTGTGCTCCAGGTTGACACAGTAGATTCTGGGACATCTAAGTGTGACTTTTGGAAAAACACCTCCCCTCAACTTCTACTGGGGAGCTTCAAAGCCAACTCCAGAGCAGCCTTGTAAGCTATGCCCTTATTTGGAAGACAAAGCTGGCCATCTGGCTCCAAAGGCTATTTCATGATTACATTTCGGGACTCTTTATCTCCGAAATTGGACAATGCAGAAATACAATGAGGAAACTGTATATTATGCCACTTTGAAATTAAATACTCAGATGCCTTATGATAATATGTACACATGTATAAAGTTAACGAATTGTAGCTAAAATCATTTTCATTGAAAATGACAAAAGATTATTAGACGGACGAAACAAAGTCTTACAAACTTGAGTTGGACTGCCATGCTCTGTGTGAAATATGTATTCTGCCTATGTAATTTGCAAAAAGGCCCCAACTGTATAAATGTGTGTGACCTATCCGATTATTGGTGGTAGATCTAGATTAGTTCTGTCCAACAATAAATCCTGTGAGGTCACCCGCCTTAGAAATAAGGGGTGGGAGCTCACAGGAGGACACTCTCTCCAGAATTTCCAGTGCCTGCGTATCAAGACCTTCCAGATCCACCTATGCAAGATTCCAGACTCTATTGCCAGGCCAACGTATAGCTGACCCTATCACAGCAAGTCCATTGATCCAGAAACCCCACTAAAAAATCCCAATAACAAGGGAGAAAAGCTGTGGTACCTTTTGGGAGTATCCTGTGACCAGACCAGCTTTTTACCCACTACCTACATGCCCGCTGTACCCTTGCCAGCCAGTGACCAGACTTACCCAGTTGCTTGCTGTTAGGAGAGTCACCATCCTGTGACCAGAGCCCTTTGAGTCTAGAATCCGGTTGGCTGTCCCAAATCCCAAACTCAAGTGCAGATTGTGAGTATTTCCCCATCCCATAGCAACACCTAGCCTATCCCATTTTGACTCTTTGTCTTTGTCATACTGTCTAAGTAATCCTATCCATATTCTGGTAACTTGTTTAAGACTGTTAGAATTCTTTGTGCATCCTGTCTTTATTTCCTGGTGTTAGCACCATCCTTTCATTCACCCTATCTTGTAACTCCTTAGCAATATTTTGATTAAGTAAATCATTTCTTCCTAAAGAAAAGAGGCACACTACCTGGAGGGTTACTACCGCAGCATCACTTTTCTATTCACAGGTGGTGTTCCCCTTTTCTAGCCATTAAATCTAGTATAAGTGAAATTTGTCTTTTTCTTTCCCAACCAATTTTCTCTTTTAATTGCTTTATTTTCCTAAAACCGAGTCCACTTCCACCTTGAAAATCTCCCCCAGTTATTCAGCTAGAGTCACTCTTTCACTGCTATATTATCCTTGTGATGTGCACCTATTCCCCAGCCTAAAAAATGTATTCTGATTCTGTTTATTTCACCCATTTTTTTAAAAACCTTTTTGATATTTACAACTGAAAAAAGTGTAAAATGCAACTTTTCCACATGTGATTTTGACTGCAGTGGGTTCTCACTTTCAAATTGCTTTTGTACTCTATGGGCCTCATTACGACCCTGGCGGTAAGGGGTTAACGCCAGCGTTAGCTGCGCCGACCCCTTACCGCCAATTACGAGGTCCCTCAGCGCCATGGCGCTTTTAACACCTGCTTTTAGCAGGTGTTAAAATCCATGGCGCTAAGGGACCATGGAGTTAATTACGCCACCGTAATTTACGGTGGCGTAATTAACGCCTTCCCCACTCCCATTATGCCCTATGGGGCAAAAATGGGAATGGGGAAGGGTAAATGGGGATTGGGGACTTACCGCCCCGCCGACCTCGGAATGGGGCGGTAAGTCCGCCAACCACCATGGCGTAAACGTAGTTTACGCCATGGTGGTAAAGTCACGGCCCAGGCGGTAACTTACCGCCTGGGTCGTAATGAGGCCCTATGCCTTTTGTGATACCTAGCCTTATAGTTGCTAGTGATATGACATCCCTGATACTGTGGTAAAACATATGTACATCATTATTTCACCACACATATAATAAATTATTTGTCAAATTCCGAGTGTCATTTCATGCAATTGCAAAGGATTTTGAAATCTGCATTGCCTCTTATTTTGTGAGGGAAGGTCGGATTTTGTTTCTGTTTGCTGCCTAATAACATTGACTCCTTGCTGCTCCTTTTTATCCACTCAAAATTCATTGGAGTTTGAGGGAACATTTCAGGGGGAAATCTTAACTCGGGTGCTATCTATACTAATTGAAAAAGTGCTCCTATTCATATGTGCTTTGGATATGTTTTGTAGAAGGTTAACCTTCTTTCAGTAGTTTTCATTGTAATTATAACCCCACTGGTGATTGCTGCCCAATATGAAAATTGTGTGATTTTCTTTGAAATTAAAATAAATAAATATTGTATTACCACCCACCGGCCTGATTGATGGTCCATTGTGACCCGGGGTATTTGTAAAAGGGGGTGTGAGACAGTTTGGGTACCAGCTCAATTCGAATTAGTTGAAAATAAAGAAAAAGCATTCCTATAGAGCGCTACATCCTAGGTTAAGACCAAGTGTACTGGTCCGGTGTGTGATGCCCGATTGGAATCTTTCACAAATTGGGGGCTCCGGCCAGGAATTGGGATTATTTGTTTGTTTGTTTATTTATTTGATCCAAACCCTCAGGTAGCTGGGCGCAGCATTACAAGTATACTTAAAGCTTAGTTACAGAGTAAATACGTAGATACAAGAAAATACAGAAGAATACAAATAATTACTGTAGCATAGATAGCAAGGGACTAGTGGTCACATGTCGAGATAGTATAGTTGCTGTCAACTAGAGCAGTAGTAGTAAATAAATTGAAAGCGGAGATGCCTGACAGGCATTAGGTAGCAAATAGAATCATAGTCTAGGCTAAGCAGTTAATTGCAGCACGTTAGGAGTCATTGGATGGTACCCAGGTAAGGACTTTCCGTCTAAATCTGGAATACAGTTGGTCTGTTCTGAGCTCTAGTGGGAGTGCATTCCAAGATTGCGTGGCTATAACCGGGAAGCTGGATCCACCTGCTGTGGTACATTTAAATCTGGGGATCTCTAGGGTATAACCGTTGGCAGATCTCATGGTGCGGGCAGTGTGTCTCTTGTTTATTATTTCAGCGAGAAACAGTGGGGCTATATTGTTCAGACATTTGGACGTGTGTCATGGGTACTAGGTTAGGTGGCACTATTCAGTCAATTACATACCCAGTTCATGATATCAGGAGGAGAAATCAGTCAGGAGCATTATGGGTAAGAGCTTCGAGGGCAAGGTCAGGGTAAATATCCATGTCTCCATTTGGAATCACCTATCCTCCATAGGATAACAATAGACTTCCTGTTCCACTAACATGGATCCCATTTTGTTCCAATCTAGTCTTTCGGGCGAGGCCCTCTATAAAAGCCACGCCCAAAAGAACAAGACTTGCTTCGTGTGTTTTCTGTAGCAGTGAGCACGCACTTACCTGGTTCAGTCTCCAGAGCTCTTCCATGGTTTTCTGCAGACCTGATCCCCGGCAGGATGGCATCCTCGCTTCTTCGAGCTCCGTATCTGCAAGGGAACAACTGAAAGCATTAGCGAACTTCATTTTTTCAACTCACCTGTTTTCTTCCGGCGGACCCGATCATCTCTTCAGCTTCATCTTCACCTCGCGGACCATCTGGCCTTTGCAGTCTGTTGGATTTTCTTTTTCGAAGAGGTATTTCTTGAGTAGACCTGTTAGGAGTTTTAGGGAGAATTCTCTGTTTAGGCTGAATTTCCTAACCTAGTGAGTCCCCCAGCAGCTTTGCTGGATTTCTGGAGTTTGTTTTTTCCATCCTGCCAAGAGTGAGACTCTTTTTCTCCCACTCTTGGACATGAATGTGTGTAATTCCTTTGAATGTCAATGTGTTCTATGGGCTATGGGGTCCTTTACTTCATAGGGTCTCATATGTTTTGCTATGTGTGTTACACCGCACCCTCCGTGCCGTAACACTGGGGCGTCCTAGCGGACCTCCATCATAGACTCCATACCCGGGTCCTGACTACGGTCTCCCCGGGCCTGTAAAGTCACCATTGGCTTTACTAGACCTAAATTTACTAACAGAACTAGTACAAACCACCCTATTGTGGACGTACAAGTAGGGGTAATTCGATTACTCCTAGGTCTGTTATTCGAGGGGGCACTGTCCCGTCCCCACTCGTCGAGTTTTGGCTGGTGGCAGTGGAAACTACTTGTTATGTTCAACCCCGAATATAACCCTATGGGATTTTTCCCATTGTTGGAGATTGATACTTTTTCTCGTTAGTCTCTAACATACCACTGGTCTACTTATCTTAAATAAGTCTATCGGATGGTATTTTCTGCCAGAACTTGGCTTTTTAAAATGGTGTCTGTGTTTGTCTCTTTGACTCCTAAACCAAAGGTTGAGCCCTTTGTTCCACTTTTGGCGGGCTTCTGTACAGAGACCCTCCAAAGTGGTGCCATTCTGTCTGGGTTACCACAGGGGTGTGGGAGGAGGTTTAGGCACCCTGGACCGAGTTGCCTTGCCAACTCCGGTCGCACTCTGGTGTGATTGGCCCAAGTGGTGAGCCTCCCCGCTCACCACTTAGCGTGTGTTGATTGACAGCTAGGCTGAATGAATTGGGGATTTCTGCATAAAAGCAGGGCTTTGGGGACTGGATCTTCAGAAGTTGCCACAGGACCTAAGAATCCGACGAGGGTAAAGCTGAGCCGACCTGCAACGACGACACCTCTGGTGGAGCCCTGCTGAACCGACTCACCACTTGCCGACGACAGAGGAGATCTCCCTGCCGGAGAGTCTCTTCCCCTGACTGGTGGGAACAACCGGTCCCCTTTTGCTTTTTCTTCGCCTGAGGATGCAGTGGTTGAATTGCCCGTGCAGAGCACCTTGGCAACCGGATAGCCACTACCCCGTACCGCAACCAAAAGGTGGTGCCTTGTGATGTAGCACTCCGCGGCTGGTCTCTTCCCTGGTGGTGCAACGATCTTCAACTTTCCTTTGACGGCGAGATCATCTCTTCTCTTGGCAAAGACCGAACGTGCATCCACCACCAGGAACAACTGCCTCCACCGGAGCTGTCTCTCCACAATCAAGGTACTGTGTCCGCCTGGCTTCCCTTGTTGCCGGATAGAGTGAGGTGTCTTAATCCTCACCTCTCCATAGGGTCGCCTTAAGCTTTCTCTAGCGTGTTGTTCTGAACTGGTCCAATCTTCCGATAACAATTTGCTACAAAGACTCGAACGCATTTCCACTAAGATACTTTTTGGGACATATCGCCTTGCCTCTCTCCGAGTGGGCCTGGCCTCTGAACTTTATGATCTACCGTGGTTCTTGTCTTCTTGCCTTGCATGTGTCCGTGAAGTATTGGAACCGTGTTGATTTCGTAACCTGCTTATTTTTCTCTCCCATCCTAACGAATACTAGAGTGCCATCTAGATTGAAGCATACACCTCTGTCTGCAAATAAGTGATGCTGGTAAACCTAGACTTGTCTAACTATTGTTAGGGGGATTGATCTTTTCCTTCGTAGAGTAATTGTAATTGAAGTGTTTGTCGTAATAGTGCCAGAGTGTTTTCTATAGATGTGTCGTTATAAATAAATACCTTTATATCTTTACGTTGAAGCCTTGTTGCGTGTTTGCTTGTCTTACTTTGTAGAATTGCCCTATGTTGTATACTCCACATACTGCCTAACTCTTCTTGAGGGAAGTCTGACTGCTCAGCCACAGCTACCAAGTGAATCTGTGTGGTACAGACTGCTACCAAGTGGGTTTACTGCCAAACACCTGTAGTCCTAAATCTTTTGCAGTGGTCCCAGAGGGAACTGCACAGGTTTCCGCCTAACAAGGAGAAAGACAAGAGAAAGAGGGATTCATTGCTAAAGACAATTCTGGGTCCAAATACCCTAAGGACATATGTTTTCTCTTACCTGCGCCTAGTGAAGTAACTGGGCCACCGAGAACTCTTGGACATTGAACTCTTCGATCCACCACATAGGGGTTCAGTGAAGTAACTGTCCCTGGACTTATTTTGGATCGCCTGAACTTTCCGAAATTTAGGAGGCGGCATCGTTTTCTCTCCGCCGCAACAAACAAGTGGGGATAGTTTCCCTACAGCACAACTGCCATTAGGCCCGCACCATAGCGACCCTGCAGAGCCAGGACGGAGAGCACGCCTTACCAAACTAAGAGGTGAGCCCCTAAACACAGTGCTTAACTCAGGGTGGTTGGGAGGGGGTTTTACCAGGGCCTGGCACAGTTCTAACCCGTCCCTTACCTATCCTTATAGGAAGAACCCCAGGAGAGGGAGATAAGTTGAATTCGGGGAATAGCAGAGCAGAGGTCGAGAGAATCCATCGCTCCCGCAGAGTTTTCAGGTGAGTGTGACAACGTGAGAGAAAGTATTTTAAGGTGGATCCTGTCATTGATGTTGAGCCAGTGGATGTCTCTTCTAAATGTAGAAATGTGCTGTCTATGAGGGATATTTGGAGCAGCTCTGAGGGTATTGTTTTGAAATCTTTGCATTTTGTTAGTGATAGACTTGTTGGCTCCTGCGTACATGGCATTGCAGTAGTCCAATCAAGATATTATGAGGGCATTGGCCAGGGCAATGCAACTAGATTCAGAAAGAAATGGTCTGCAGGCTCGGATCAGTTTACATGTATAAGCGTTTGATGATGATAATGAATTAACTTGCATTTTAAGGTTAAGTGCAGAGTCCAGGTAGAAGCCTAGAGTGTTAACTGCAGGCATTGCTTTGAAGACGTTATTGTCAATGATGAATGAGGCATAGCTGGGGTTAAGTTTTTTAATGGCCGTCTCTGAACCCAAGATCAATAACTCTGTTTTGTCGTCATTCAGGCATAGGCATAGGATGCCATCCATGCCTGAATGAAGAGGTATATCTTATTTACTAAGGCTGAGTCCTCCAGAAAGTTGCCTGAAAGGGGACAGAGAATCTGGGTGTCACTTGCATAATTAGTGAAGGTGACGCCCAGTCTGTCCAACTTGTCAAACAAGGGCTTAGTAAAAAGGTTATACATGGTAGGAGAAACACATGATCCCTGTGGTATGCCACAGGAAAATTGTATGGGTTTGGCGGCTGCTGAAGGGGAGAAGATTCACATTGTATGGTTGGCTAGGAAGGACTGAACCCCTGTTATGGCATCCCTTGAGAAATAGGCAGCCGACCTAAGGTGGTTGCATAAGACTGCTTGGTCCACCAGGTCAAAGGCTGCGGATAGGTCAAGGAGGAGAAGCATACATAGCTGATTTCCCTTTGTCCTTCAACTCGTCAGTTTGGGTCCTGAGGTCTATTAGGGCTGTTTCCGTGCCATGGAGTGGGCAGAAACCAGACTGGTGTGATCCTAATAGGTGGTTGGTTTCTAAATAGTCTTGTATTCGTAGGTATGCAACTCTGTCGATAATTTTGAGTAAGAAGGGGACTGTGGTAATGGGTCTATAGTTGGTCGGATTGGCAGGATCTAATGTTTGTTTTTTGAGCAGTGGGAGCACCCAGGATTCTTTGAGATTGTTGGGCACTGAGTTTGTTTTAAATTAGGCATTGATGAGCTTCGAGATGAAAGTGGCTATCTCTAGTTGCAACCTTTATAATTTGGGCCAGGCAGTTGTCTCCTTTGCAATTAGAAGGTTTTAACAAGAGTATTATTTTTTCTGTCTCATGGATAGAAATGTTCTTGAATCTGAAAGTTAAGGTGGTACTGTCCAGTGTGACAGGTGGGGGTTTCTGCTCAGGTAGGAGCAGTGAAGCTTTCTCTTTAGCTATTTTGAGTTGGAGACAAGAGATTTTATTAGCTAGGGCATTTTGAATGTCCGTACACCATGACTTATCCTTGGGAGTGTTATCGGCCTGAGGTATTCCATTTCCCGAAGGATGGAGAATAGTTCCTTGGTGTCTGACTTTCTGACTTTGCCTTAGATATTCTGTCGTTGAAAAATTCTTTTTAGTATTGATTATCTCATTCTTGTACAGTTTGGAAAGGTTTGTTAGCTTGGCTTTATTCTCGTCAGTGGGAGAATGGCGCCAGGTTGATTGAAGCTTTCTTTTTTGCAGTCTTAATTCTTTAAGTTGGGGTGTGAACCAGGCGTTAAGGTGAGATATCTGTTTGCCTTTGCGGATTTTGACAGGCGCAATAGTGTCCAGATCCTTAGTCATGGCGCTGTTAAAGATCTTCACTAGTGTAGTGGGGGCCGTATTGCAGGCTATGTTTTTGATGGCAGGACCAAGGTTTGGGAGTAGTTTTTCTGCTGTAATGTCCTTTTTGCTTCTAGTCAGGAGTGGAGGTTTCATAACAATGGTTTTAGGGCAGATGAGGTCTAGTATGGCAGAGAAAGTAATTAGATAGTGGTCAGTCCAAGATTGTTTATTTACCTGTGACAGCTTTACACAGCAGGCTAACCTTCAAGGTAGTGATACTTTGCGTGGTTGGAACACTGTGTTACGCTGTAGAAATCCTAAGTATCAGGCCTGTGTATAAGATTAAAGCTAAATCAACCCCAAACTAGACAAAAAGCAACAGAATACAGGTTACCCTTATAGTTAAATAAATTAATAAAGAAAGAACACTTTCCAAAATGACCACAGGAGGGATCAATATGGGTAGGCAGCACCTTCTGCACAAATTATTTGTCTGTGGGGGATGGCCAAG
Organism: Ambystoma mexicanum; assembly: GCF_040938575.1. NCBI lineage: Eukaryota > Metazoa > Chordata > Amphibia > Caudata > Ambystomatidae > Ambystoma > Ambystoma mexicanum. The sequence goes on along the minus strand of NC_090935.1, from coordinate 125,216,899 downwards.
CAAGATGAAAAAGTCTGGCTGGAAGAAATGATGCCGGTCACCGCCATGGGCATGGACAAGTGGCAGGGCAGTAGCCTATTACAACAAGTTTTGAGCGAGTTGTACATGAAAATTAAAGAGGAGCAGATTAAAAATTGTCAGAATCACGGCCTACATGTATCTCCATATGGGAGTGATGCGGGAAAAGCATGAGAAAAAACAACTTTAGCGCAAAATCAATCTGAACTCTTAACTAAAATCCAGACTGAAGTAAAATTAGCAGAACAAAAATTGCAAAAGAGACAGGATTCTGAGGAGGAATCTGGAAATGACATTAAACAGCTAAAATGGACTTGGCCCTACAACGCCAGAATAATTCAGGCACTTAGGCCCAAATAAATGCCTCAAGAATGGAATGTCAGGAAAAGGTTGACTCTCTGCAAGAGAGTCAACAGAAACTAATTCAACAACTAAAATATAATAAAGTTTGCTCAGAACAAATTACCGTGTTACAGAAGCAGATTGAAAAAGCGGAAGAGGAAAATAATAAATTAATAATGAGAGAACTCCACTCTCAATCAGCATTTGATGAAGAGCGCCAGAAATTAGGCACCATAACACAACAAAGGGATGACCTGGCTGAACAAAGGGGCGCTCTGTATCAGGAGAAAGAGGCCCTATACTAGGGAATATGCAGTTTAAAAAACTATCTGGAGAGAAGGGAGTCAGTCCTCCAGGGACTGGCTGGCATAAAAGAAGAATGTGATTAATTAATGGGACATAGGAGACAAATGGAACTCGCGTTAGAGGAGGCCATAGAGGCTCTAAATGTGCAGAAAAGGGAGGTGTTACTCCTGCAACAGAAATTGTATCATTGTTCCCAAACCATACAGACAGCGCAAAGAGACAATGAGGCCCTCTGTGAGGAGAAAGAGGGGCTCCACCAGCAGGGGGCAGCTCAAGAATGGGTCATAGAGGCCAGTAAATCCCTGATAGCTGAGCAAAAGTCTCAGATCTTTGCCTATTATCAAGAGAAGGAGAAACTAGTGAGGTTGGAGAAAGAGGGTGCTAGATTTAATCCAAACTGGAGGGACCCCGAACAATTAGTGAGGGACAGGGTAACGCCTGATCATAGTAAGATGACCTCTGTACTAAAGGACCCAAACCCCTTTAATACTGTGTACACTGCTGTAAGGGATTTCAATCAGGCACACACACAGGTCTCGCCTAGCATGTAGTGCGCAATGAAACCCTTATTTTATTTTTGTCTATAAATACAATATTCGGAATGATATACCACTCATATCACACCTGTCTCAAAATACCCTCCAAGTCACATGGAACCAGGAATGAGGGTAGTTTGTAAAGGTAAATATTTATTTTTTTTATTTAATACTCAAATCACACATAAGTTTAATATATATAGATATGGGACAGGAATAACCTACCGGTGACAATACAATTCAGAAAATAAGCAAAGCAATTGAATTCACTTATAATGATGCAGAGTAAAAAACACAAGAAAAAGAACAGTTTTGTTTTGTGCACAGATAGCATTTAGGTTAATAGTTCCCCCTGCAAAGTACTGAAATACAAATGAGCAATCCTACAGAGATGCAAGTAATCTGCAGGTATTCAGGAATGAAAGACAAGGTCTAGAGTTTAAATACAATCTTCCCTCCCTCAACAAAAGAGAAAACCATTTTGGCAAATGACACTTTTAAACTGACAAGTGACAATTGATTCATAAAATAATGCAAAAGGGGGCAAAAATGCTTAAATGGATAGAATTTCTGAGGAAAGCTGCACTGAACAGGTCCTAACACACATGAGCTATGATATAAACAACAGTACACAGTTTAGATCAGAATGGGATGGAAGAAGCACTTTGAAATGGGACAAAGACACGTGTAAACTTTTGAACTTTGCAAATTTGCTGCAAACTTTTACTGTGCGATATTGGGGATAAACGGGTCAAATACACTGTTCTGCAATTTAGTTGTGGATGTAGTTAAGGGTCTTAGGTATCAGTGAGAGTTCAAAATTCGTTTCTATCTTTAAAATGGAAGAAATTATGGTTTCAGTGAGAGGCGTTTTTGCAAAATAGGTGCAAAAATGGAAAACAGAAATTCGATTTTAAAATGACAGATAGGCTTTCTTATACTATATTAAGGACTATGAAAAAAAGAATGCCACACAGGGATCAGTTATTCAGGTGTGATACTCTAGTTTCCGTTCTGTATGGGAATTACTTTAATTAATCAAAATCACTAAGGAGTTATGGTTTTGTAAAGTCAGCACAAGAAGGATTCGAACGATACTAGGGTTCTGAATTTAAAGATGGGATGGGTTGAGATTGGGATAATACAATGCAGATATGCTATGGGTCACTGTTCTTCCTATTCATACTTACAGTCCTTTGTAATTAAATTGGACCGTCAGTTCTGGTCATTGGATTGGATCAGGTCTAGTGGCCTGCAGGGCACCTCTGGAGGGATTGGATCAGTGGCGTGGTTCTGGTCAATTTTTGGACTGCACCTCAGACTGGATTTGGATGGGTCCTTCTTGTTACTGGGCACAGCAGATTACCGGATGCAAGTTTCAAGCCGTAATGGTAGCAAGCCAAGCTGAATCAGAATTATTCTTTTGAGCTTTGGAGGTTTGCAATTGGGTCAAGCTAGCAAGAGTTCAGGAATGCTAAGTCTGGATTCTGCAAAGAAATCTGGATCTTCAAAGAGTTCTGGAGTCAGCTACAAGATGAAGAGTTCTGGACCAAGGTGCTGCGCGGGAATCTGGATGTGTTTCTTGAAACCATTTTATGTGTAGTGAAACTCCTATATTTATACTGTCAAATGCCATTCCCCAGTTTCTGGTGAGGGCAGAATTTCAGAAACACACCCCCACGGCTGTGAGTGGCTGCAGGCCCATGCTTTGTCCTGGTTGGCAGTCAGAACAGAGCTGTCATTTTATGATGCGATTTAGGAACTCCCACCTTGATTTTTACCAAAACATAACTTTTGCACAAATGTACATTTCTAACATGATGTACCCTAATAAAATTGGACCCATATATTTCATATTTGATTGTCTACATGCAGCACGATGGCGGTAGCTTGAGGCTTGCTGGTTGTTAGCTTTGTAGGCAGTTGTGGATCGAGGAACTCGACTAGCTCGAGAATATCATTTAAGGCAGACGGCAGCAGGTGCTTGTTGTTGCACTTCTCCCTGTCTCTTCAATGGGTTTGAGTTTTCCTTTAAGCAGGACAGCCAGGGGCTGTGTGTTCCATGCAGCTGCCTCATCCTTGGTTTTGGGTTCAGAGACATTCTGACACTCCCTGTCTAAGGAGCTTGCTGCAGAGCCTAGCAGGTCACGCTATGTCATGGCTGGACGCCGGTTCTGAAGCAGCTGGAGGGGCTTCTGAGTTATTTTCTCCGTCTGTTCCCTGGCACAAGTTAAGGGGAGGGATCTTGCTTCCCACTTTGAATGTCCTTCAAATATTAACTAATGCATGATCTCGTGAGGATATGTTTGGTTGCATTTTGTATAATAAAGTTGATATCGTTCTCCTTTTTCCAGAGCGCTGGATGCAATATGAAGACCCATGCTCTCAAGACATTTCTCTTCACTACAATCCTGGCTTGTCTTGGTTATTTTGCCTATTTCACATGATAAGACAAGTCAAATGAAGTCAGTTTACGCCATTGCCTTCCACCCAAAGCCATTTCCAGAGACTGAGACTCCACCCCTTCCCGCTGCTGATAACAAGACACGCAAACTGATAATCTTGCTCTGGACGTGGCCTCGTGGTTACAAGTTCCCACTGGGCGTATTCTTGGCAAAGTATGGCATTGATGGCTGTCACCTGACAGCAAACCGGAGCTGGTATGAGAACGCTGATGCAGTCGTCATCCAACACAGCGATGTTAGTTCTAACATATCTCTGCTTCCTTCACAGACAAGGCCATCAAACCAGCTTTGGGTATGGTTCAACATGGAGCCCCTATCCATCTAAGTAATCTACATATAATGGACAACCTGATCAACCTTACCATATCCTACCGGCAGGTCTTGGACATCTTCTCCCCAAATGGCTAGTTCGAGAATCTCAGTGAGACAGAGAATTTTACAATACCAAAAAAAACTAAAGTCGTATCATGGCTGATCAGTAATTGGAAGCCACAGGACAAGAGAGTGCAGTACTATGAGGAACTTAAGAAGCACATACCTATTGATGTCTTTGGGAGAGGACACTTGGCGGTTCCAGATGGAAAGATTTTGCCCACAATCAGCCAGTACAAGTTCTACTTGGCCTTTGAGAACTGCCAGCATAGGGACTACATCACTGAGAAGCTATGGAGGAATTCATTGGTTTCAATGACGGTGCCTGTGGTCTTAGGTCAACCGCGTGAGAATTATGAACTCTTCCTACCTGCAGACTCCTTCATTCATATCGATGATTTCCCCTCTGCCAAAGAAATAGCCACATACCTTCTGCAGCTCGACGCAGATGAGGAGCAGTACCGCCGCTGCTTTCACTGGAGGTTCAGTCGGGTAGTCAGGATCCACTCATGGGTCACACATTATTGTAAACTCTACAAAGAAATGCATCAGACGTTGAAGCACAGAACTGTGCCCAGCATTGAAAAGTGTTTTCTTTAAATGACACTCTTGGTTGTCCAACTCCACGTCTCAAGGGCCAGATCCATGGCTGATTTTCAGGATAGCTCCATTAAAATTCATGAGAGAAATTTGCATACAATTATTCTAAATGTTTGCAATTGTTTCCATTTCTTTTTAAGATTCTCGATAAAGTGGCTTATGTTCAACTATTGGCTCACTTAAGAAATGGTAACATCCTGAATAAGAGACAGTCTGGTTTTTGGGAAAAACATGGCACAGAGTCCGCTTTGTTGGATTTAAAATTTAGGCTCCTTAGACACATGGATGAAGGCGACCCCAGAATGCGGATGCTGTTGGACCTATCCGCCGCCTTCGACCTGGTAGACCACACGTTATTGGTCTCCAGGTTGAGGGAGGTGGCGGGTTTCTCGTCATCGGCGGCTGATTGGGTCACCTCTTTTTTGAAAGATTGTCACTGGAGAGTGAGCAGCAACTTAGCTGATGCCAATATCAAGGAGCTGATGCAAGGGGTTCCTCAGGGAGCCTGTCTCTCCTATTTTCTATAATCTCTTTATGGTACCGTTTCTTGATTTCCTGGATATTAACAACATTGAGTTTACTAATTACGCCGATGATACTCAGTGTATCATACCAATCTCTGTTGTCTTGTCAGATGATGAACTTAACATCAACATAATTTACCTGCTTATTCAAAGTTGGATGTGTTCTAATGGCTTGGCCCTTAACACAAGTAAGACAGAGCTTATGCTTGTGGGTACTGTCCCCAAAATCCGTAAACTTGAAGATCAATACTCCAAAGTGGTTATTGATGAATGTGTTATAGTGGTCAAGAAGAAAGTCAAGACTTTGGGCATTTATCTTGCCAGTAATCTTAATATGAAAGCACAGGTCGGTAGTCTGGTGGCTTCATCCTCTTACTATATCAAATTACACTCTCATGCTCGACCATTTCTCTCCCATAATAGTAGGGAAACACTTGCCAGAGCACTGATTATCTCCATGCTTGATTATTGTAGCAGCTTGTTAATTGGTCTCTGAAATGGTGAACTTAATAGACTACAGGTTGTGCAGAATAATGCTGTTAGGGTTGTCTTGGGCAAGAAAAGGTCTGATCATATTTCTGAGGCGAGAAGGGAACTCCATTGGCTCCCTATTAGGGAACGTTTCCTCTTCCGGCTCCTATCTATCTCTTTTAATTGCTTGAAACTCTCAGGCCCTAGTTATCTCAGTGAGGAACTACTAACTAAAGTGAGTAAACATAATCTCAGATCCAACAACCAATATCATCTCAATAGCATGTTGCCCAGTTATATAGACCATTTGTTTGTCAGCACCCTTAAGCCTTCGGGTCAGTGGTTTCTGCGCTATACAAGTGTAAAATAAATAAATAAATGTGTGCTCATGCATATTAATGAAGAATATCCAGAAACCCTGTCAGGATTCCGGCCCTCAAGGCCTGGAGTTGGACAACCTTGCAGGATCACACCCTTCATTGATGGTCTATGATGTGGTCTCCAAGTCCAGATCACAACAATGAAATCTATGCCATAGTTTGTAGATATCCACAGAAAACCAATTGCACTACAGTCATTTCAATGGGAATCATTTGCATCATTAGCGGTTTATCCCTAATAAATGTTTATGTTGTGGCTCTTAGGGGCTGGACCTGGAGACTCCTTATCTATGAGAAGTTATCATCTAAAATTCACGTAGCCTGTGCATGCAAATAATTCCACCCAAAACACACTTTCACAGAAATTGTATCATCATGAATTTTGAAAATCACTTGCGAGATTCCCTCGATTGAAGACCATTTGGACTTCCACCTACATAAGTACAATGGGTAATTATATTTTAGAGAATAGCACCTTACTCGATCACGTAAGCCTCTCCTTCTTTACGCAGATTTACATTACTTTGAGGCATATGTGTGATTTTGAGTAAGTGGATTGGTTTGTTCTCTCCGTCGATGTGTGTGATTTGTCTTCATTGTGTGTCAGTCGTGGTCACTTATTCTGTTCTGCTGCATTGCTGCCCCCCGTTCCCCATGTGACCTGTCCTGCACCCATAACCCATCTTCTCATGTGTTCTGTGGCATTCTGTGACCCCTTACTGCTGCTTTGATTCCCGCATTCTATAAACATCCAGTATATCATGCATTTTCTCTCTCCGCACCTTAGGCTTGTTTCCTGCTTTCTAGCTTCCTCTTCCTTTGTCAACATCTTGTCTTATTTCCTTATGTTGTGGCCTTGACTGCAGCAATCACCTGAGAGTTCAGCAGGGAAAACACCAAGAGCTGATTATCACAGGAAAATCCAGATATTTGGTAACATCAAAGGTCTAGAGTAATTTGAAGAGTGCTGTTGGCCATGAGTCACTTTATGTGTCACCAATGTCATGGTAATGTAAAGGTATCTTAAATAATATATATGTTTCCAGCCTCAGTCACCTTATTAGTTATACATATTGACCTGGCTGTCATACAATGGAGGGGTTGTAGTTTGCAACAGGCAGCAATGGAGAGAGTTATTTTTCTCACAAGACCGCGTGATGAGCAATGACCCAACCCAAAAGCCCGGTGTCTGCAGCTGCATCACTTTGAACTACAGCTGCAACTATCCTGCAACATTGATTATCCTGGAAAGGGATGATGGGAGTTGTCGTCCAAAACATCTGAAGAACCAAATATTTCAGACCTATGCTATGCATTAGCCATGTGAGATTTTGCGCGACACCTGTGTTGCATGACTTGTGTCTCTTGAACTTCTCCTAAACTATGTCCCTGAATTGCCAAACCCATGCCCCATTCTAAACGTGTAATACTGAGCCTTACATGGTGTGCCATTTCTTTTCCTGCTTCAAAGGTAGGAAATGGTCTTCTTTTCTCGCTGCACCAGATGGTCATTGATTGTTTGCTATTTTGTTCCTCAACAACGCAATATTAAGCAATTCTATTGCCATTCCTACCCAGTTCCTGCCTTTCTACGCACAAAACACCTCCTTGTGGGAACTCTTTGAAATCACTTTATTCATGCATTGACATCAAACTTTGTAATCGAAATGCCTGCCCGTGTTTTTTCAAAGCAGTCGTCTAAGAGGTAATCACTTAATTAGTGTTGTAAAGACGCTACAGGTGTAATACAAATGTCATAACATGCTCTGCCTTTAGCCATTCAATTTCCAAGCACCATGTAGCTGAGGTACTCCCACCATTTTGTGGATGCTTCCATCAATGAACAGTACATCCTATTATGGCAGTTCCGAGCAAATGCCTTTCAGTTGCCTACACAAAAGCCCAAACTGTTAGCGTTGCTTTTTTTTTTTGGGTGTGGCTGACCTGGGCCGTTGGCGTGCTGAGCAGCCCATCCTCAATACGTTTCCTTTATGTGTACTCTACTGTATGCTTAGCGATCAGCTTAGCGATCAGCTGGCCGCTTTTCACCTGGGTGAACCCATTCTATATATACACGTTTATTAGTTCCCTTTAAGTTTGCTCTAGTTTCGAGAGGATAGCTCCCTTTAAGTTTGCTCTAGTTTCGAGAGGATAGCTCAGGGACAATGTGCTCACCTTGGAAGCAAGACGACACAGTGCAACACAGGTTTCGATACCCAGGTCCGCACTTAGAAACCTCTGGGTATTAAGCACGTTATAAATAACCAATCATATCATATACTTTTATGCTATATGCCTAGTGACCAGCAGGCAACATGTCACAAGGGTGCACTCACGCAATACCTACATCTTTATCTAACAGAGATTCGCATACTGGAACTTGTAGTTTTGTTTACCAATAAAACCCTTGACTGTACAATGCCTGTCATGCAGAGTGCTGTTGTCTAAAAAAGCCAGGACTCGGGGGTGTTTGAGGCGGAGTGTGGTGACCCCTCGTAACCTGGATCCAATTGTCAGCCAAGATGCTATTGCTGTGGGTGAAGCAGCCATTTCAGTCATGTCTTAAGCAGACACCATCGCACATTGTGCCTCACGCGTATCTTATGCAAAGAAGAGCAGAGATATCCCATCAAAGGCATTTGTTCTCCTGCCTGAGTGATACGTGACTTAGCGTGGGTCACGTGTCCCTCCAGCAACTCTACTGAGTGCGACAGCGCCGCTTCCCTCACAACCCATTTGCTGGAACTGCGTCCTCACGGTAAGAAAATAACCTCTACATTTGTTGTGAAGGACCTTTTTATTCTTCCACAGATTTGATCCCGTGGTTATGGTTTTAATTGTGGAACTAAAAATGTAGGGGCCGTTTAAATCTTGGCTTTCCAACTTGAACTATGATTGTGCATGTGGCAAAGAAAGATACGTGTTCTCATATGTTATTAAACGGTACCTGCGTAACTAGGAGAGTTTTCCCTCCGTGCCACACTCTTCTTTCTGAGGTCTTCCCCTGGCTGTACACTTTGAAGGTATCACACATTCCGTGCGTCCCTGGCAGATGCCAGGCAAGCGGCACATAGGAGAATAATTCTGAAACACATATAAATTGGGGGGTAATTTCTGAAGTAGGACACTAGGGCAGAATTAAAAGAAGTGAAAAGCAGGGGGCGGAACAAATTTAAACTAAATGCAGCAGCGAACAGTAGCAAGAGGAATTCAAATATTTCTCTTATATGGGTGAGAAAATAGAAGATTAGCAATCTCCACTGTGAAAGGGTTTGGGAAGAGGGACAACAAAATATGACACTTTAGGGGGGTTGTTCTTTATGCGTAGACTGTAAGATACAATTTGGCAAATGTTGTGAGTTTTTTTTTCCTAAACGCCCCAGAAACTGGTGCCCGCAGTGTTGTTGTGCTTTGTGCACGGCAGGATGCTTTTAAAATGGCTCCTCAGTGGGAAGTGCATGCTGTCGGCGTACACCTTTCTGTGCAGCGTCGAGGTGAAAGGTTGGGCTGGCTTGATCTAGGAAGTGTACACGTGTTATGTTATGTTATGTTATTTTATGTTATGTTATGTTAAAGGTTCTTATACCGTGCACTGTCACCACGTAGTCCCTTGACGCTTTGGCCGATCTGTAAGGCAAGAGGGTGAGGGGGGTGTAAGTTAGTGGGACTGAGCGGGAGAAAAGAGCAATAGAGCTTTGATGTGCTTTTGGCAGCTTCAGTTCGGTTGACACCGTTCACTGAGCATAGGGGTGTTTTTCGATTGGTAGCCGCCATGTGCAGTTTGGCAAGGCTATGTGTGGGTTGTTTTGTTGTTGCGGCATAGTGAAGTGTGTGTGGTATGTTGAGCTGTAGAGGTATGGTTGTATTTCGTTCAAATATGTTGACACGTTTACAGTGCACCTCAGTGGGTTCATTTGTGTGCTATAGGCAAGTGAATACCTTGCGAAGGCCACATGGCAAAAACACACACTTGCAAAGCCAATAGCTTTGGTATTTGCAGTTAATACCATTGTACATGTATAGGTAAGAATGCAATACATTTATGGGCTATCCTTACCCACTAATTCCAAACACGTTGGCAAATAAGTGTGGGCAAACACATAATATTGTTAATAAACATAGTAGAAAGACGTCTGTTTACTGCAGCAAACTTTTTACTATCTGTAACACTGTTACATTTCAGCCAACATTAACTTGCAGACATGTTTGGAAGGTTTAAGGTAAACATGGTGATTTGTGGGGTGTGTGTCGTCTTGCAAAAGGGTTAGGGATGAGCTAAGGTGAAAGGAAAGGGGGTGAGCTAATGTGTGAGTATTTACATAGGGGTGAGCATCATAGGCATTGGTGTGCTATGGTGTGTTGAGGCAGGGATGAGCTAGGAATTGTGGGTTGGTGGGGATAGGATGTGATGAGTTAGGCGGTGTGGGTGTGGGTAGGTAGGGGTGAGGTAGGTAGCTGGGTAGAGGATGGGTCCAGTAGGGTGAATCATCATAGGTGATGTAGGGAGGTTGTATGTAGGGGTCGAATGAAGTGTGTGAGATGGAGGTGTATTTGTGGGTAGATTTGGTGAGGCGGGGTGCTCCATGGGGTTAGGGGTGAATTTGGCGGATCGTATGCATTGGGTAAGAGTTGAGTGTGGTAACATATTTTTGGATAGGTATGAGGGGAGTACTTGGAGTAGACAAGTGTCTTATCGTGGGTCATGTGTCCCTTCCATAACTCTCCCTTCTTCCGCTGAGTGAAACCGTACCAATTCCCAGAGTTACCCCCAGCATAGAAACAATGGACTTGAATGATTTCCATCACCAAAGTAAACAAATAACCTGTCCATTTGGGGCAGTGAAGATGTGTAGGGGCAGAGTGTGTGAGGTGTGTTACAGTGCATGTGAGTAAAGTAATAAGGATGGGTAGAGTAGTAAGGTGGGGCAGTGGTGTGGGTAGTGTAGTGGGGTGGCATTGTGGGTTGGAGTAGTGGGGGTTAGAGAAGTAGGGTAAAATAGTGGGTTAAAAGTGGGAGGGTGAAAAGTGGAATGTGTAGACTGAGATAGAGTGGGGTGAGGATGGGGTGGAGTGGGATGGGATGGGTTTGAGTGTGTGGGTCAAGAGTATATGGTAGGACAGTGGGGTGACAAAGTGGGATGTTGGTGTTGTGGGGGATGAGCAGGTAGCACTGTGAGGTAGAATTAGATGGTGGTTTAGTGGGTGAGTTAGATTTGGAGTACGTGGTAGAGAAGTTGGGTGAGGGTCTGTGTGGGCTGGGTAGGGGTAGAGTGTGGCATGTGATGTTAGAGCAGAGTAGGTGGGTGTAGAGTGGAATGAAATTGAATGGGGCACGTGTGGTGCCAGATGCAGTAGGATGTGTGTGGGTAGGAGTATAGTGGATCGGGCCAGAGTGTAGTGGGATCAAAAGCTGTCTGGTAGGTAGAGATGGGTATAGGGGTATTGTGGGGTAAAGTAGGGGTGGGGTAGAGCCAAATCTGTGTGTGGTAGAGTAAAATGCATGGAGGCAGAGTGGGCTCAGTAGTGGGGTAACTTTAGAGTTATTTGAAGTAGGGTGTGTAGGGGTTGAGTGTGATGGGGGTCAGGGGTTAGAGTTAGTAGTGGTAAGGTGGTTTGGGGTTGGGAGTGGGGAGAGTTGAGGATACAGTTGGTTGGCTAGAGTAGTGGTGTGTGGTAGATAGGGTGGGTGTAAAGTGGTTGGGGATAGATGGGCAATAATAATGGGGTGGAGTAAAGTGGTGGCAAAGTGTGTGGGTATGATCTTTATTTGTTAATTGGTGCAGGTTAGTGGGGTGTGGGGTGCCTGGGCAGAGTAGTGGGTTGGGCTAGAGTAGGTAGAGGAGTGGGTAGTGGGTTTTTTTATAATACTTAGGTTCAGGTAGAATGATGTGGGAGTAGAGTGGGGTTATAATAGAGTGGGTGGTGGTTGAGTGGGTTGAATGGGTAGAGTGAACTATGTTGGGGCGAGAGTATAGTGAATTGAGATAAGAGTAGGTATTGCGTATTGGGGTGGGGTAGAGTATTGGAGTAGCACATTAGGGTAGAGTAGTGGTGTTGGTAGAGGAGCAGGTTAGAGCAGTTGGGTGGGGTAGAGTAAGATTGGGACAGTATAGTGGGGAGTGGTAATGAGGGTAGTTTGGGAAGAGTGGGTGAGTGTAGAATGGGTAGAGTGGGTGGTGTTAACATGGGTAAAGGTGGGTTGGGGTAGAGTGAAGGGAAGTGGGTAGAGTGGGTGGGATATAGTAGTGGATTGGAGTAGAGTGTTGTTGAGTGGTGGTAGAGGAGTAAGAGCAGTGGGGTGGTTAGAGTAGTGGGGTGGTGTGGTGAGTAGATTGGTTAGGGGTAGAGTGCAAAGGGTTAGAGTAGTGGACTTGGATAGAGTTGTGGAGTTGGAATAAAGTGAAGTGGATGTGGGGTCGAATTTGGTGTATAGAGTGGGGTGGATGTAGAAGGGGTGCAGTGTAGAGTGGGGTCGTTGTAGGTGGGTAGGAGTAGGGTCTGGAAGAAGCATGGGGGACAGCTGATAGGAACACAACTAACAAAGCAGGCCAAGATCATCTGCCAGCATGCCTGCAGCACTTTAGGTGTTTATCTATTTATTTGTATTCATTTTGTCATTTGTATAGCGCGTCGAACCCCGGGGAATCTGGGCGCTGGTTTACAAAAAGGCAGTGATACAAGCGTAAGGTGATTACAAACAAAGGTGATACATACAAGCATACATATGTCAGAGTGTGAAGGTAGTCCATGCTACGTGCTTAATACGTTATGCAAACTCTGCTAGGTTAGTAGATCTTGAGTGAAGAGACCAGAAGTAGGCTTCTGATCTTAGAGATAGAGGCAGGGCGTTCCAGTGTTTATCAGCAACCACTGGGAAGCTGCTGCCCCCAACTTTCTGCTGTTTGTATCTTGGAACTGTGAGTAGGTGCGAGTGGGCAGCCTGCGTGGGTCTAATGATTTGGGATTTGGAGAATTTCCCAGACAAGTATATTGTGGCAGTGTTTGACAAACATTTGTGGATCAGAGAAAGAGCTTTGAACATAATGTGTTCGCCGACAGGAAGCCAGTGGGCATTCCGTCTAGCTGTCGATATGTGGTCTATTTTGGGAATTTTTAGAGCAGTTCTTAGGGCATTGTTCTGTATGACCTTTAGTTTTTAAGATTGCTTGTGTTGGAGCCTGCAAAAAGGGTGTTGCAGTAGTCAATCCTAGATAGTATAAAGGCTCTAGAAATTGTGATGCAGCTATCAGAGGTCCGGAAGGGCCTGCAGGTGTTGAGAATTTAGAGATATATGCTGCTGCAGATGCAATAGCATTTACCTGTCTTGTTAGGGATAACGCAGAGTCCAAGAACACCCCAGGGTTTTAACTTCTTTTGAGACAGTGATGATGCTCCTGTCAATGGTACAGGATTTGTAGGATCCCTTACATTTGTTTAGCCAATTTCGTGTGCCTATAAGGAGCAGCTCAGTTTTCTCATCAGTGTTGAGGAGAGAAATCTCTCTCTTTTTGTGGGCTGTCAGTTTGCGCCACACAGCAGTGCTGTTGCTTGGGGGTGGGACATAGCAGTGCGACCATATGCTTACTGGAGCTGCAGCTGGCTCTGTCCCTGAAAGGGTAGCAAAGGAAGGAAGATAACTGCACTTTTACGCCTCCTGGTAAAAAAGCCCAAGCACACAGTTTCAGGTCTCTGAGTTTCTGAGTGGAAGGAATACAGTTAGATAAGCAACTAGTGAGTGACACTGCAATAAGACCCAGAGAGACTCAGAGATCCCTTTTTGAATTGAGAAAACATGATGGCATTGGGACCTTTTTGAGTTGCCAAACCTGTACACAGCCACAGCGGGATCTTGTATATTAATCCTTGTGTTTCGACCTTTGTGGGGTCCACTTGGCTTAGTGACGGAACATACCTGACATACAGGAGCGGACAGGTTTTTGTAGCTGAAGTTGCCTGTAATTCAGGTACTGCTGGATCTCTTAGAAAATGTGTGCATTTTGTATTTTGAGGTTAATCATGCATTTGATGTGATTAAATGAAGTTGAAGAAGAGGAAGGCAGACATGTATAACACAGTTAGTTCACTCTACAGGTTACAGATGTGAAGTGGGATCTGTTTCTGCCCATCTGGTCTAGATGGTACCTGTCCATGATGTAGGAGCTGAAGCATCATATACCTGGGTTGCCAAAATACAGACATTCTTATAGCCAGTATTCGTGTAATCACTTGGTGATGCACAGAATGAAAGTCAAGAGGGAGGTCGCACTTAGCTAGTTTGCAGCAGTCACGTCACCTTTCTCCATTAGGAGGTGGGCATCGTCAATGACATGCATGTCGGCAGCTGCAGAGCAGTATCTAGTTCCTAAGGAATGTATAGGTCTGAAATGTATAGGTATGACTGGTATGGAGTTGTTATTTTTTTCTCATGAAAAATAAGATATTTCCCTTTTTGGCAAACTTTGCTATGAAGTGTAGGTGTTCGAATTTGCAACGTTGCCTTTATAGGGCATTTGCTCCTTCAGTGGAGGTAGGATTTTGCTTACTTTAATACATCACAAAAGATGCCTTTAGTGAGGAGACAGAGATGTGGGGTGGATGAATTTGCAGAGATTGTCTTGCTGAAGGTGCCCTTGCAATTTGATATGTACTTGAATGCTGGCATTAAAGTTTTGCTGCTTAATTTCTCATGTTTAATAGTACTGCATTTTGTCAATTTCGAAGTGTCCCATGATGTGTGGATGGTAGGTGCTAATGAAAGTGCATTGTTTAATTTTGTTGATTTTATCTATTTAGAAGTGATTGATTATCTTTCATTTTTCCAAGATTTGTGATATTTCAAGGTCTGGTGAGTGGTTGTTGGTATTATTGTCAAAATTGAGTAGAGCTGTGCCTTTGTGTGAGGGTTTAGAAATTATCAATAATTAGTACCCAGGACAATGAGTGTGTAATAAACAAGCTCATTCACCCTCGCCCAGATGTTACCAGTCCGACAATTCCTTTGTCGCTGCACAAAGTCCCTTCTCCCTGTTCCATGGTGGCCATCTTTTTTGTAACTATGGGCCCCTGGGCATTAGTTGATGCATCCTGGGTCAGGGCTTATTGCTTAAGTAGGAGTTTATCTTTTGGATCTTACACTAGCTGGGAGATTTCAGTTTGATGAGGTCTTCAAGAAACTGAGAGTTTCTCCATTCATTTTATTGTTTGAAAACGCTGCATTGAATTGTCTGAAAATGCTGTTATTAAGTCGAGGGTTTGTCTCTGTTGTGTTGCATCTTCAGTGGAGTACATATAGGCCATGTTCCCCAGCAGGCGGTTTAGATCTCTAGTGTAATGCACTTGTGTTCAGTTGCAGGCCACTGCATGTGAGGTAGCATTATCTTCAACTAGAATCAGGAGCACATTTTTTAAAGTAGCAATGATGAGACTTCATTGGTTACTTTAAGTGGAAGTAGGAAGATAGTGTGTGCTACAACTTGATATGTTAGTGTGACCAGCCCAGTCTTGGGGGAGAGGTGGGAATCATTAGATATCTGAGGGTGTGGTGTATACCAAGTAGGTTAAAGTTACTTTTCTTATTGAGTGTAGAATATGTGACCAGCTGTTTGGTGTTCAGTGTGTAGTGGCTGTGAAAGATTTTTTTTGATGTGAGATACATTGACCCACTCAGCAGAATTCCCTTTCATAGCCAAGCTGCACTTCAGCAGTCAACAACAAAATGGCTGTGCTGGCTCCTTTGAGCACCATTGCCTCGCATCAAAACTGCATTTTTCAGCTAGCAAATGATGGCTGCACTGTATTGCCAAGCACCCATTGGGCAAGTTGAAACAGGGAGCACACAGAGAAAGGATGCCAGCATGTTTTTGTGTGTCCACCAAATAATCACATTGAAAAGCTGCGCGGCTCTGCTGCTTGCTAAAAAGTACCCATTAAAAAAGGGAATATTTCACATTGAAAATTATGCTGCCAGTGAGACCCTGACATGCCTATCCATATTTTGATTGTGCTCCAGCAAAATAGAGCTTTATCCCTGAATGATAGGCTGTGTTAGACAGATCTGGAAAATCAACAGAAACTTTACTTTTGCAATACGGAAAACGCTTGACCTTTGGGCTACAAAATGTCAAAAATCAATGCTTCAAAAGAAACTCGAGCTCTCTGGCCATATGTCAATTTCAGTGGACCTGTGTCTTGACCATGATTGCTGTATAAGAGAAACTGACTAGGGCTGCAAAACAATGTTGGGAATTCAGATGGAAGAGAAACCCTACCGTTTTGAAAGGGACATCCCAGCAGAATTCACCACATGTTAAAATGTGCTTTTTCAAATAAGAAAAATACATGTTTTAAAAGTGTAATGTTGGATAAGGCCCTGCCCTTGCTTAGCAAAGTAAAGGAGGTTTTGCTGGGAAATATATATGGGATGTTATATTTCAACAGGCTTGCTTCTGATTCAGAACAAAGTAAAATAAAATAAAGAAATACATGTATTGGCTGTACTTGAAAATTAGCCAAACAGGGTTGCTACTATGGCTAAAGGGACATGTGGGGGCTGACAACAGGAGTGGCCTTCCCCCAACAGGAGCCACAATGGATTTCTGGGACACCCACATGTTAATTGTGCCGTTTGAAACTCTAGACCAAGAGGCAGCTTATCACACGCTCGTCAGATTTCTGTCTGTGCTCCAGGTTGACACAATAGATTCAGGGACATCTAAGTGTGACTTTTGGAAAAACACCTCCCCTCAACTTCTACTTGGGAGCTTCAAAGCCAACTCCAGAGCAGCCTTGTAAGCTATGCCCTTATTTGGAAGAAAATGCTGGCCATCTGGCTCCAAATGCTATTTCATGATGACATTTCGGGACTCTTTATCTACGAAATTGGACAACGCAGAAATACGACGATGAGGAAACTGTATATTATGCCACTTTGAAATTAAATACTCAGATGCCTCATGATAATATGTACACATGTATTAAGTTAACAAATTGTAGCTAAAATAATTTTCATTGAAAATGACAAAAGATTATTAGATGGACGAAACAAAGTCCTGCACTCTTGAGAGTTGGACTGCCATGCTCTGTGTGAAATATGTAATCTGCCTATGTAATTTGCAAAAAGTTCCCAACTGTATAAATGTGTGTGACCTCTCCGATTATTGGTGGTAGGTCTAGCTTAGTTCTGCCCAACAATAAATCCTGTGAGGTCACCCGCCTTAGTAATAAGGGGTGGGAGCTCACAGGGGACACTCTCTCCAGAATTTCCAGCGCCTGCGTATCCAGACCTTCCAGATCCACCTTTGCAAGATTCAAGACTCTACTGCCAGGCCAACGCATAGCTGACCCTATTACAGCAAGTCCATTGATCCAGAAACCCCACTAAAAAATCCCAATAACAAGGGGGATAAGCTGTGGTACCTTTTGGGAGTATCCTGTGACCAGACCGGCTTTTTGCCCACTACCTGCATCCCCGCTGTACCCTTGCCATCCAGTGACAAGACTTGCCCAGTTGATTGCTGTTAGGAGAGGCGCCATCCTGTGACCAGTGCCCTAAGAGTCCAGAACCCGGTTGGCTGTCCCAAATCCCAAACTCAAGTGCAGATTGTGAGTATTTCCCCATCCCATAGCAACACTTAGCCTATCCCATTTTGACTATTTGTCTTTGTCCTACTCTCTAAGTAATCCTATCCATATTCTGGTAACTTGCTTAAGAATGTTAGAAATCTTTGTGCATCCTGTCTTGATTTCTTGGTGTTATCACAATCATTTCATTCACCCTATCTTGTAAATCCTTAGCAATATTTTGATTAAGTAAATTAATTCTCCCTAAAGAAAAGAGGCACACTACTTGGAGGGTTACTACTGCAGCGTAACTTTTCTATTCACGGGTGGTGTTCCCCTTTTCTAGCCATTAAATCTAGTGTAAGTGAAATTTGTCTTTTTCTTTCCCAACCGATTTTCTCTTTTAACTGCTTTATTTTCCTAATACCGAGTCTACTTCCACCTTGAAAATCTCACCCAGTTATTCAGCTAAAGTCACTCTTTCACTGCTATATTATCCTTGTGATGTGCATCTATTCACCAGCCTAAAAAACGCATTCCGATTCTGTTTATTTCACCCGTTTTTTTTAAAAACCGTTTTGACATTTACAGCTGAAAAAAGTGTAAAATGCAACTTTTCCCCATGTGATTTTGACTGTACTGGGTTCTCACTTGCAAATTGCTTTAAAACTGTATGCCTCTTGTAGTACCTTGTCCTATAGTTACTAGTGATATGACATCCCTGATACTGTGGTAAATCATATGTACATTATTATTTCACCATACATATAATTAATTATTTGTCAAATTCCGAGTGTCATTTCATGCAATTGCAAAGGCTTTTGAAATCCGTTTTGCCTCTTATTTTGTGAGGGAAGGTCAGATTCTGATTATGTTTGCTGCCTAATATCGCTGACTCCTTGCTGCTCCTTTTTATCCACTTAAAATTCATTGGGGTTTGAGGGAAAATTTCAGGAGGAAAGCTTAACACAACCCTTTCATTTCCCAAATGTGCCCTACATTTAGTCGCTGCTCTAGGCACCATACACTTTTGTAAACTGCACAAGTCACCTGCCCTTGAAAAGGTCTGCCTGTGCTCTTTTAAAAAATGTATGCTTGCCGTTCCTCACCACATTGGTTTTCCCGATTTACACATGCTAAGTGCGTCTGTTCAGGTCGTGAGCATAAAACTCCTGTGTACCATGGCTCAGTGTTTGGCTTGTGGTTTTGCTTGTTTTGTAAAACACTACAAAACATATGTGCTTTCCTAACTGCAAGAGTCGGGGGAATGTAGCGGAGCATTGCTTTTCTCAAAATTCATAGAAGCCATTGCCGTACCAAGCCACCCATGTCCAACACATAACCTTTTTCGGTCATTTTCCTGCTTTTCCCCCAATCTATGGCATTTTCCCCTACCTAGTGTTTGCCTGACCTATGCAAATCACACCTTCCTAACCTTGGAATTTTGTCTACTTTTCAGAAATATATGCCTTACCGTCCTCCAATTTGACTTTCCTACGCTTTTCTCCCATTCCGTCCATGCATGTCCAATTAGCAAAAATGGCCAATATCGCCTACCTCTCACAAAACGGTTGATAACCACATCAAAATATTTTTTTTACGTTTCCATTCAACCTGTTCTTGAAAGCCAGGAAATTGGGGAACTCAGCACAGCAAACCATTTGTTCCTAGCTCTTACAATGAAAAAACCACAGCACCAGCAAATGGGTCAAAACGTTATGAAAACCACACAAACACAACACATGGCCTACCGTCCCGCGTTCCCACAGGTGTCCCGATGAAAACGGTACCTCACATGTGTGGGTGCACCTACATGGTCGCCAAGGGGAAAGCCTAAAACACAAGTAACCCCAAGTCTGTTTTCAGACTGGAATTTCAGACGCTCTGCCGACCGGCACAACATACAGATATGGGCCTCGGGTGTCCAAGCCACCAAGGAAAACAGGGAACCCCATGCATTTCCGAAAAGAAGACACCTGTGGGAATCCGCAGAGGTATGATTTGCCCAAATTGCCCCAGAATTTATTACTCAGACACCCCCGCAAAGTCTGAAATGTGGGAAGAAACGCATTTTCTGCACATTTCGCTCGGCTCACCCTTCGAAACTTGCCCCCAACAACACATGGCCTACAGTCCCGTGTTCCCACAGGTGTCCCAATCAAAAAACGGTACCTCACATGTGTGGGTGCACCTACCTGGCCGCCAAGGGGATAGCCTAAAACACAAGTAACCCCAAGTCTGTTTTCAGACCGGAATTTGTGACGCACTTCAGACAGGCACACCATACAGATATGGGCCTCGGGTGTCCAAGCCACCAAGGAAAACAGGGAACCCCATGCATTTCCGAAAAGAGGACACCCGTGGGAATCCACAGAGGTATGATTTGCCCAAATAGCCCCAGGATGTATTACCCAGACATCCTGCAAAGTCCGAAATGTGGGAAAAAAATGCATTTTCCGCACATTTCACTCGGCTCACCCATCGAAACAAGCCCCCAACAACACATGGCCTACAGTCCCGCGTTCCCACAGGTGTCCTGATCAAAAAACGGTACCTCACATGTGTGGGTGCACCTACCTGGCTGCCAAGGGGAAAGCCTAAAACACAAGTAACCCCAAGTCTGTTTTCAGACCGGAATTTGTGCCGCACTTCAGACAGGCACACCATACAGATATGGGCCTCGGGTGTCCAAGCCACAAAGGAAAACAGGGAACCCCATGCATTTCCGAAAAGAGGACACCCGTGGGAATCCACAGAGGTATGATTTGCCCAAATAGCCCCAGAATGTATTACCCCGACATCCCGCAAAGTCCGAAATGTGGGAAAAAAATGCATTTTCCGCACATTTCGCTCGGCTCACCCATCAAAACACGCCCCCAACAACACATGGCCCACCGTCCCGCGTTCCCACAGGTGTCCCAATGAAAACAGTACCTTACATGTGTGGATGCACGTACCTGGCCATCAAGGGGAAAGCCTGAAACACAAGTAACCCCAAGTCTGTTTTCAGACCGGAATTTCAGACGCTCCGCCGACCGGCACAACTTACAGATATGGGCCACGGGTGTCCAAGCCACCAAGGAAAACAGGGAACCCCATGCATTTCCGAAAAGAGGACACCCGTGGGAATCGGCAGAGGCATGATTTGCCCAAATCGCCCCAGAATGTATTACCCAGACACCCCTGCAAAGTCCGAAATGTGGGAAAAAAAATGCATTTTCCGCACATTTCGCTCGGCTCACCCATCGAAACACGACCCCAACAACACATGGCCTACCGTCCCATGTTCACACAGGTGTCCCGATGAAAACGGTACCTCACTTGTGTGGGTGCACCTACCTGGCCACCAAGGGGAAAGCCTAAAACACAAGTAACCCCAAGTCTGTTTTCAGACCGGAGATTCAGACACTCCGCCGACAGGCACAACATACAGATATGGGCCTCTGGTGTCCAAGCCACATAGGAAAACAGGGAACCCCATGCATTTCCGAAAAGAGGACACCTGTGGAAATCCGCAGAGGTATGATTTGCCCAAATCGCCCAACAATTTATTACCCAGACACACCCGCAAAGTCTGAAATGTGGGGGAAAAAAAACACATTTTCCGCACATTTCGCTCGGCTCACCCATCGAAACACGCCCCCAACAACACATGGCCTACCGTCCCACGTTCCCACAGATGTCCCGATGAAAACGGTACCTCACATGTGTGGGTGCACCTACCTGGCCGTCAAGGGGAAAGCTGAAAACACAGGTAACCCCAAGTCTGTTTTCAGACCGGAATTTCAAACGCTCTGCCGACCGGCACAACATACAGATATGGGCCTCGGGTGTCCAAGCCACCAAGGAAAACAGGGAACCCCATACATTTCCGAAAAGAGGACACCTGTGGGAATCCGCAGAGGTATGATTTGCCCAAATCGCCACAGAAAATATTACCCAGACAACCCTGCAAAGTCTGAAATGTGGGAAAAAACACATTTTCTGCACATTTCGCTCAGCTCACCCATCGAAACACGCCCCCAACAACACATGGCCTACCGTCCCGCGTTCCCAAAGGTGTCCGATCAAAAAACGGTACCTCACATGTGTGGGTGCACCTACCTGGCCACCAAGGGGAAAGCCTAAAACACAAGTAACCCCAAGTCTGTTTTCAGACCGGAATTTCAGACGCTCTGCCGACTGGCATAACATAAAGATATGGGCCTCGGGTGTCCAAGCCACCAAGGAAAACAGGGAACCCCATGCATTTCCGAAAAAAGAGGACACCCCTGGGAATCCGCAGAGGTATGATTTGCCCAAATCGTCCCAGAATGTATTACCCAGACACCCCCGCAAAGTCTGAAATGTGGGAAAAAACGCATTTTCCGCACATTTCGCTCGGCTCACCCATCGAAACACGCCCCCAACAACACATGGTCTACCGTCCCACGTTCCCACAGGTGTCCTGATGAAAATGGTGCCTCACATGTGTAGGTGCACCTACCTGGCCACCAAGGGGAAAGCCTAAAACACAAGTAACCCCAAGTCTGTTTTCAGACCGGAATTTCAGACGCTCTGCCGACTGATACAACATACAGATATGGGCCTCGGGTGTCCAAGCCACCAAGGAAAAAAAGGAACCCCATGCATTTCTGAAAAGAGGACACCCGTGGGAATCCGCAGAGTCATGATTTGCCCAAATCGCCCCAGAATGTATTACCCAGACACCCCTGCAAAGTCCGAAATGTGGGGAAAAAAATGCATTTTCCGCACATTTCGCTCGGCTCACCCATCGAAACACGACCCCAACAACACATGGCCTACCGTCCCGTGTTCACACAGGTGTCCCGATGAAAACGGTACCTCACTTGTGTGGGTGCACCTACCTGGCTACCAAGGGGAAAGCCTAAAACACAAGTAACCCCAAGTCTGTTTTCAGACCGGAATTTCAGACACTCCGCCGACCGGCACAACATACAGATATGGGCCTCAGGTGTCCAAGCCACCAAGGAAAACAGGGAACCCCATGCATTTCCGAAAAGAGGACCCCTGTGGAAATCCGCAGAGGTATGATTTGCCCAAATCGCCCAACAATGTATTACCCAGACACACCCGCAAAGTCTGAAATGTGGGGGGGAAAAAAAACACATTTTCCGCACATTTCGCTCGGCTCACCCATCGAAACACGCCCCCAACAACACATGGCCTACCGTCCCACGTTCCCACAGGTGTCCCGATGAAAACGGTACCTCACATGTGTGGGTGCACCTACCTGGCCGTCAAGGGGAAAGCTGAAAACACAGGTAACCCCAAGTCTGTTTTCAGACCGGAATTTCAAACGCTCTGCCGACCGGCACAACATACAGATATGGGCCTCGGGTGTCCAAGCCACCAAGGAAAACAGGGAACCCCATACATTTCCGAAAAGAGGACACCCGTGGGAATCCGCAGAGGTATGATTTGCCCAAATCGCCACAGAAAATATTACCCATACAACCCCGCAAAGTCTGAAATGTGGGAAAAACACATTTTCTGCACATTTCGCTCAGCTCACCCATCGAAACACGCCCCCAAAAACACATGGCCTACCGTCCCGCGTTCCCACAGGTGTCCGATCAAAAAACGGTACCTCACATGTGTGGGTGCACCTACCTGGCCACCAAGGGGAAAGCCTAAAACACAAGTAACCACAAGTCTGTTTTCAGACCGGAATTTCAGACGCTCTGCCGACTGGCATAACATAAAGATATGGGCCTCGGGTGTCCAAGCCACCAAGGAAAACAGGGAACCCCATACATTTCCGGAAAGAGGACACCGGTGGGAATCCGCATAGGTAAGATTTGCCCAAATCGCCCCAGAATTTATTACCAAGACACCCCCGCAAAGTCCAAAATGTGGGAAAAAAATGCATTTTCCGCATATTTCGCTCGGCTCACCCATCGAAACACGCCCCCAACAACACATGGCCTACCGTCCCGCATTTCCACAGGTGTCCCAATGAAAACAGTACCTCACATGTGTAGGTGCACCTACCTGGCATCCAAGGGGAAAGCCTAAAACACAAGTAACCCGGTTTTCAGACCGGAATTTCAGACGCTCTGCCGACCGGCACAACATACAGATATGGGCCTCGGGTGTCCAAGCCACCAAGGAAAACAGGGAAGCCCATGCATTTCCGAAAAGAGGACACCCCTGGGAATCCGCAGAGGTATGATTTGCCCAAATCGTCCCAGAATTTATTACCCAGACACCCCCGCAAAGTCTGAAATGTGGGAAAAAACGCATTTTCCGCACATTTCGCTCGGCTCACCCATCGAAACACGCCCCCAACAACACATGGCCTGCCGTCCCACGTTCCCACAGGTGTCCCAATCAAAAAACGGTACCTCACATGTGTGGGTGCACCTACCTGGCCGCCAAGGGGAAAGCCTAAAACACAAGTAACCCCAAGTCTGTTTTCAGACCGGAATTTCAGACACTCTGCCGACCGGCACAACATACAGATATGGGCCTCGGGTGTCCAAGCCACCAAGGAAAACAGGGAACCCAATGCATTTCCGAAAGAGGACACCCGTGGGAATCCGCAGAGGTATGATTTGCCCAAATCGCCCCAGAATGTATTACCCAGACACCCCCACAAATTCCGAAATGTGGGAAAAAATGCATTTTCCGCACATTTCGCTCGGCTCACCCATCGAAAAACGCCCCCAACAACACATGGCCTACCGTCCCACGTTCCCACAGGTGTCCCAATGAAAACGGTGCCTCAAATGTGTGGGTGCACCTACCTGGCCGCCAAGGGGAAAGCCTAAAACACAAGTAATCCCAAGTCTGTTTTCAGACCGGAATTTGAGACGCTCTGCCGACTGGCACAACATACAGATATGGGCCTCGGGTGTCCAAGCCACCAAGGAAAACAGGGAACCCCATGCATTCCCGAAAAGAGGACACCTGTGGGAATCCGCAGAGGTATGATTTGCCCAAATCGCCCCAGAATGTATTACCCAGACACCCCAACAAAGTCTGAAATGTGGGAAAAAAACACATTTTCCGCACATTTCGCTCAGCTCACCAATCGAAACACGCCCCCAACAACACATGGCCTACCGTCCCACGTTCCCACAGGTGTCCCGATGAAAATGGTACCTCACATGTGTGGGTGCACCTACCTGCCCGCCAAGGGGAAAGCCTAAAACACAAGTAACCCCAAGTCTGTTTTCAGACCGGAATTTCAGATGCTCTGCCGACCGGCACAACATACAGATATGGGCCTCGCGTGTCCAAGCCACCAAGGAAAACAGGGAACCGCATGCATTTCCGAAAAGAGGACACCCGTGGGAATCTGCAGAGGCATGACTTGTCCAAATCGCCCCAAAATGTATTACCCAGACACCCCCGCAAAGTCTGAAATGTGGGAAAAAAACACATTTTCCGCACGTTTCGCTCAACTCACCCATCGAAACACGCCCCCATCAACACATGGCCTACCGTCCCATGTTCCCACAGGTGTCCCGATGAAAATGGTACCTCACATGTGTGGGTGCACCTACCTGGCCACCAAGGGGAAAGCCTAAAACACAAGTAACCCCAAGTCTGTTTTCAGACTGTAATTTCAGACGCTCTGCCAACCGGTACAACATACAGATATGGGCCTCGGGTGTCCAAGCCACCAAGGAAAACAGGGAAGCCACTGCGATCCCCCCAAAGGGTTTGGGGAGCCAACCTACAGATTTAGGCCTGGGGTGTTGCAGCCACCAAAAAAAACAGGGACTCCCATGCATTTCCGAAAAGAAGACACCCGTGGGAATCCGCAGAGGTATGATTTGCGCAAATCGTCCCAGAATTTATTATCCAGACACCCCTGCAAGGTCCGAAATGTGGGAAAATAAACACATTTTCCGCACATTTTGCTCAGCTCACCCATTGAAACACACCCCCAACAACACATGGCCTACCGTCCCGCGTTCCCACAGGTGTTCCAATGAAAATGGTACCTCACATGTGTGGGTGTACCTACCTGGCTGCCAAGGGGAAAGCCTAAAACACAGGTAACCCCAAGCCTGTTTTCAGACCGGAATTTCAGACTCTCTGCCGACCGGCACAATATACAGATATGGGCCTCGGGTGTCCAAGCCACCGAGGAAAACTGGTAACCCCATGCATTTCCGAAAAGAGAACACCCTTGGGAATCCGCAGAGGTATGATTTGCGCACATCGCCCCAGAATTTATTACCCAGACACCCCTGCAAAGTCTGAAATGTGGGGAAAAAACGCATTTTCCGCACATTTCGCTCGGCTCACCCATCGAAACACACTGCCAACAACACATGGCCTACCGTCCCACGTTCCCACAGGTGTCCCGATGAAAACGGTACCTCACATGTGTGGGTGCACCTACCTGGCCGCCAAGGGGAAAGCCGAAAACACAAGTAACCCCAAGTCTGTTTTCAGACTGTAATTTCAGACGCTCTGCCAACCGGCACAACATACAGATATGGGCCTCGGGTGTCCAAGCCACCAAGGAAAACAGGGAAGCCACTGCGATCCCCCCAAAGGGTTTGGGGAGCCAACCTACAGATTTAGGCCTGGGGTGTTGCAGCCACCAAAAAAAACAGGGACTCCCATGCATTTCCGAAAAGAAGACACCCGTGGGAATCCGCAGAGGTATGATTTGCGCAAATCGTCCCAGAATGTATTATCCAGACACCCCTGCAAAGTCCGAAATGTGGGAAAATAAACACATTTTCCGGACATTTCGCTCAGCTCACCCATTGAAACACACCCCCAACAACACATGGCCTACCGTCCCACGTTCCCACAGGTGTTCCAATGAAATGGTACCTCACATGTGTGGGTGTACCTACCTGGCTGCCAAGGGGAAAGCCTAAAACACAGGTAACCCCAAGCCTGTTTTCAGACCGGAATTTCAGACTCTCTGCCGACCGGCACAATATACAGATATGGGCCTCGGGTGTCCAAGCCACCGAGGAAAACTGGTAACCCCATGCATTTCCGAAAAGAGAACACCCTTGGGAATCCGCAGAGGTATGATTTGCGCACATCGCCCCAGAATTTATTACCCAGACACCCCTGCAAAGTCTGAAATGTGGGGAAAAAAACGCATTTTCCGCACATTTCGCTCGGCTCACCCATCGAAACACACTGCCAGCAACACATGGCCTACCGTCCCGCGTTCCCAGAGGTGTCCCAATTAAAACGGTACCTCACATGTGTGGTGGCACCTACCAGGGGCGCAAAAGGAAAAGGGTAACCCACTGGGAACCCCAAGCCTTTCACCACTGCCCATTTTGTTCATGTGGGCAACCTACAGAATGGGCCTAGGGTGTCGAAGCCAGCAAGGGAAACAGGGAACCCCATGCATTTCCCAATAGAGGACACCCGTGGGAATCCACAGAGGTCTCCCTTGCACAAATTGCCCCAGATTTTATTAGCCACAATCCCTGACAAAGTGTGATATTTGGTGGGGAAAAAACGCAATGTTCACTTTGTCTGGGGTTCTGGGTAATAAATTCTGGGCTGCTTCGCGCAAGTCAGACCTCCGTGCATTTCGCTCGGCTCACCCATCGAAACACGACCCCAACAACACATCGCCTACCGTCCCGTGTTCACACAGGTGTCCCGATGAAAACGGTACCTCACTTGTGTGGGTGCACCTACCTGGCCACCAAGGGGAAAGCCTAAAACACAAGTAACCCCAAGTCTGTTTTCAGACCGGAATTTCAGACACTCCGCCGACCGGCACAACATACAGATATGGGCCTCAGGTGTCCAAGCCACCAAGGAAAACAGGGAACCCCATGCATTTCCGAAAAGAGGACACCTGTGGAAATCCGCAGAGGTATGATTTGCCCAAATCACCCAACAATTTATTACCCAGACACACCCGCAAAGTCCGAAATGCGGGGGGAAAAAAACACATTTTCCGCACATTTCGCTCGGCTCACCCATCGAAACACGCCCCCAACAACACATGGCCTACCGTCCCACGTTCCCACAGGTGTCCCGATGAAAACGGTACCTCACATGTGTGGGTGCACCTTCCTGGCCGCCAAGGGGAAAGCCGAAAACACAAGTAATCCCAAGTCTGTTTTCAGACCGGAATTTGAGATGCTCTGCCGACCGGCACAACATACAGATATGGGCCTCGGGTGTCCAAGCCACCAAGGAAAACAAGGAACCCCATGCATTTCCAAAAAGAGGACACCTGTGGGAATCCGCAGAGGTATGATTTTCCCAAATCGCCCCAGAATGTATTACCCAGACACCCCAGCAACGTCTGAAATGTGGGAAAAAAACACATTTTCCGCACATTTCGCTCAGCTCACCCATCGAAACACGCCCCCAACAACACATGGCCTACCGTCCCGCGTTCCCACAGGTGTCCCGATGAAAATGGTACCTCACATGTGTGGGTGCACCTACCTGGCCGCCAAGGGGAAAGCCGAAAACACAAGTAATCCCAAGTCTGTTTTCAGACCGGAATTTGAGATGCTCTGCCGACCGGCACAACATACAGATATGGGCCTCGGGTGTCCAAGCCACCAAGGAAAACAGGGAACCCCATACATTTCCGAAAAGAGGACACCCGTGGGAATCCGCAGAGGTATGATTTGCCCAAATCGCCACAGAAAATATTACCCAGACAACCCCGCAAAGTCTGAAATGTGGTAAAAAACACATTTTCTGCACATTTCACTCAGCTCACCCATCGAAACACGCCCCCAACAACACATGGCCTACCGTCCCGCGTTCCCACAGGTGTCCCGATCAAAAAACAGTACCTCACATGTGTGGGTGCACCTACCTGGCCGCCAAGGGGAAAGCCGAAAACACAAGTAATCCCAAGTCTGTTTTCAGACCGGAATTTCAGACGCTCTGCCGACTGGCATAACATAAAGATATGGGCCTCGGGTGTCCAAGGCACCAAGGAAAACAGGGAACCCCATACATTTCCGAAAAGAGGACACCGGTGGGAATCCGCAGAGGTATGATTTGCCCAAATCGCCCCAGAATGTATTACCCAGACACCCCCACAAATTCCGAAATGTGGGAAAAAATACATTTTCCGCACATTTCGCTCGGCTCACCCATCGAAACACGCCCCCAACAACACATGGCCTACCGTCCCACATTCCCACAGGTGTCCCAATGAAAACGGTGCCTCAAATGTGTGGGTGCACCTACCTGGCCGCCAAGGGGAAAGCCTAAAACACAAGTAATCCCAAGTCTGTTTTCAGACCGGAATTTGAGATGCTCTGCCGACCGGCACAACATACAGATATGGGCCTCGGGTGTCCAAGCCACCAAGGAAAACAGGGAACCCCATGCATTTCCGAAAAGAGGACACCTGTGGGAATCCGCAGAGGTATGATTTTCCCAAATCGCCCCAGAATGTATTACCCAGACACCCCAGCAACGTCTGAAATGTGGGAAAAAAACACATTTTCCGCACATTTCGCTCAGCTCACCCATCAAAACACGCCCCCAACAACACATGGCCTACCGTCCCGCGTTCCCACAGGTGTCCCGATGAAAATGGTACCTCACATGTGTGGGTGCACCTACCTGCCCGCCAAGGGGAAAGCCTAAAACACAAGTAACCCCAAGTCTGTTTTCAGACCGGAATTTCAGATGCCCTGCCGACCGGCACAACATACAGATATGGGCCTCGCGTGTCCAAGCCACCAAGGAAAACAGGAAACCACATGCATTTCTGAAAAGAGGACACCCGTGGGAATCCGCAGAGGTATGACTTGTCCAAATCGCCCCAGAATTTATTACCCAGACACCCCCGCTAAGTCTGAAATGAGTGAAAAAACACATTTTCCGCACATTTCGCTCAACTCACCCATCGAAACACGCCCCCATCAACACATGGCCTACCGTCCCACGTTCCCACAGGTGTCCCGATGAAAATGGTACCTCACATGTGTGGGTGCACCTACCTGGCCTCCAAGGGGAAAGCCTAAAACACAGGTAACCCCAAGCCTGTTTTCAGACCGGAATTTCAGACTCTCTGCCGACCGGCACAATATACAGATATGGGCCTCGGGTGTCCAAGCCACCGAGGAAAACTGGTAAACCCATGCATTTCCAAAAATAGGTCACCCTTGGGAATCCGCAGAGGTATGATTTGCGCACATCGCCCTGGAATTTATTACCCAGACACCCCTGCAAAGTCTGAAATGTGGGGAAAAAAACGCATTTTCCGCACATTTCGCTCGGCTCACCCATCGAAACACACCCCCAACAACACATGGCCTACTGTGCCGCGTTCCCACAGGTGTCCCGATGAAAACGGTACCTCACATGTGTGGGGGCACCTACCAGGGGCGCAAAAGGAAAAGGGTAACCCACTGGGAACCCCAAGCCTTTCACCACTCCCCATTTTGTTCATGTGGGCAACCTACAGAATGGGCCTAGGGTGTCGAAGCCAGCAAGGGAAACAGGGAACCCCATGCATTTCCCAAAAGAGGACACCCGTGGGAATCCACAGAGGTCTCCCTTGCACAAATTGCCCCAGATTTTATTAGCCACAATCCCCGACAAAGTGTGATATTTGGTGGGGAAAAAACGCAATGTTCACTTTGTCTGGGGTTCTCGGTAATAAATTCTGGGCTGCTTCACGCAAGTCAGACCTCCGTGCATTCGCACGGGTGTCCTCTTTTGGGACATGCATGGGGCTCCCTGTTTTCCTTGCTGGCTTCCATACCCTAGGTTGCCCACATGAACAAATTGTGCTGTGGCGTAAGGCTTTGGGTTACCAGCGGGTTACCCTTTTCCTTTTGCACCCCTGGTAGGTGCACCCACACATGTGAGGTACCTTTTTTGTCGGGACACCTGTGGGAACGCGAGAAGGTATGATATCTGTTGTTGGCGACGTGTTTCAGTGAGTGGACACAGGGAAATGTCTCTGAAATTGGCTGGAAATTAAAACACACCCCCAACAACACATGGCCTACTGTCCCGCGTTCCCACAGGTGTCCCGATGAAAACGGTACCTCACATGTGTGGGGGCACCTACCAGGGGCGCAAAAGGAAAAGGGTAACCCACTGGTAACCCCAAGCCTTTCGCCACTGCCCATTTTGTTCATGTGGGCAACCTACAGATTTGGGCCTAGGGTGTCGAAGCCAGCAAGGAAAACAGAGAACCCCACGCATTTTCCAAAAGAGGACACCCGTGGGAACCCACACATGGCCAAATTGGAGGGGCGGCCCATCTCATGTAGCCCTCCCCAGGGGCAGATAATGGGGGGGTTGCTCTGCACTCCTCCCTAGGCTCAGGCGTCCCTTCCTAGGAGCAGATATCTGGTCCCACGGAGGGCTGCATGACATGGCACCCACTCCATTGTGGCTGGGAGGGGGGGAGGGGTCAATGCCCCATCCCAATAAAAACTTCCCAGATCCTTAGGGGTGCCCCACAGCCCCCCCAAAAAGCGTTCCACAATTTTCCATTTTTTCTTTGTTTACAAAACTTCACTTGGTGCAGAGGGGCACATTGGTGTGCCAATCTGGCCCCAGGGTGCACAAACCTTACTTCCCCACCCACTGGGGGGCCTGTCCCACCATTTTTGGGGGCCCTCTCCCCCCTCACCCCAAATGGGTGGCAGAGGCACCTCATGCCTGCCTCCCTGGGCCTCCTATAAAAGGCTGTGTGAGGTACACCCCCCTCCTTTGGGGTAGGGGGGAGAGGGCCCCCAAAAATGGTGGGACAGGCCCCCCAATGCATGGGGCAGTAGGGTTTGGGCACCCTGGGGGTAGATTGGCACACTAATGTGCCCATCGGTGCCAAGCAAAGTTGGGTAAACAAAGAAAATAATACAAAATCGTAGGCTGCTTTTTAGGGGGGGTTGAGGGCCACCCTAAATTGGCAGCGAATGTTATACTGCAACGGGGGGTGGCACACACCCCCCCACCCCAAATGGAGGGCCCCACCTTCTGCATCTCTCCCTGGGGACAGATATCTGCTCCTAGGAAGGGGCATCTGACCCCAGGGAGGGATGCATGAGATGGGGCCCCCCCTCTCTGATGCCAGTGAGGGATGCATGAGTTGGGGCCCTCCATTTGGGGTGTGGGGGAGAAGGCCACCCCCCGTTACAGTAGAACATTTGCCAGCAATGTAGGGTGCCCCTCAGCCCCCCTAAAAACAGCCTACGATTTTGTATTATTTTCTTTGTTTACCAAACTTTGCTTGGCGCAGATGGCCACATTAGTGTGCCAATCTGTCCTCAGGGTGCCCAAACCCTACAGCCCCATCTATTAGGGGTCCTGCCCCACCTTTTGTGGTGGCCCTCTCCTCCCAAATGGCTGGGGGGGACACCTCATTCAGCCCTCCCTGAACCTCCTAGGAAGGGCTGCATGATGTGCCCAGCCTCCGTTCGGTGTGGGTGAGGAGAGGGCCACCACAAATGGTGGGGCAGGCCCCCCAATAGATGGGGCAATAGGGTATGGGCACTCTGGGGGCAGATTGGCACACTAATGTGGCCATCTGCGCCAAGCGAAGTTGGGTAAAAAAAAAAAAAATAATACAAAATCGTAGGATGCTTTTTAGGGGGGGTTGAGGGGCACCGTAAATTGGCAGCGAATGATGTACTGCAACGGGGGGTGGCCCTAACCCCCCACCCCAAATGGAGGGCCCCACCTCATGCAACCCTCCCTGGGGGCAGTGTCATGATGCCTACCCCCGGAGCACCAGGCCAGGCCCAGCAGCCCCGGAAGCAGGCATCATGCCCTCGGGTAAAAGCCCAGCGGCCCCTTATAGGGGCTCTTTGGACTCAGTCCTGGTGCCTTTGGCGCCAGGCTCATGTTGGACATCAGTCCTGGCGCCATAGGCGCCAGGCTCATAAAGGGAGGTGTTTTGTGCACTTACCTGATGCAGACCATGCTGCACGCTTCAGGCCTCCCTGAGACCTGAAAGGGACTATTTTTCATAGGGACTATTTTTTCACTCGGGCGTGGCCAGGGAAGGATACATATCTAGTTGGGGAAGGATACATACCTGGGACTTCTTTGGGGCTATTTAAGCCACGCCCAGACAGCAGCTCATGCTTCGCGTTGTTCTGCTTCCTGCAGCTTAATGCTCACCGTGTCTGCTCCTGCTCCTGGACTCCAGCCACGCCCGCCTCGAACCTGGAAGACCTGCAAGGAAGGAAGAGAAGAGAAAGGTGAAAACCAAGGACTATTTCAAACTTCTTACCTGCATCCAGATTCTTCTCGCCAGCATCCCTGAAGAAAGACTTCCATTTAAAAGCATTGCGTTGCTCGCTGCAGCGCCACGCTTCACTCACCTGTCCTCGAGACATCTCCCGGCTCCATCGCGGCTGTCAGCATCGGACGCCACATCTCTGCACCTAGGGGAGAGAGGAAGAAACAAAAGGTGAGCAGAAGGAACACAGAAGGAAAGCCTAATTAACAGCCATAATACTTACCGGCTTTTCTTCCACATTTCGGGTTGGCGCCGTCCCGTTGGCAGGTACCATACCCCGGCCCCTATGGGGAAAGGACAAGAGACATTTCTGGGGAATGATAAGGACATTTAGAGGGATCGCCCTCATCACTACTCACCTCGGCAGTTTAACCCCTCGACGCATCGCCTTCATTCTGCACCTGAAATAAAGGACAGATCACAGGTTAGAAAGACAACATAAAGGGGGCCTCACTTGAACTTTGAACTTTCATACTTACGGCGCATCGCTCAGGAAAGTCAAGTGGATTTTGCCAGCGCCATTCTGAAAACAAGTGAAGTAACTGGACGAACGCGCGCCCCTGCACCAGATGCAGGATGGAGAGTTCATCCTTCCAAACCATAAGGTGAGCTTAAACCGGGGTTTGGAGGAAGTTAGAGAGGAACGAAGGGGGAAAGGGGGGAGCTAGCACACTATTCTGCAGACTATTAATCCCCTTTCTCATCTGCAGAAGGATATTCCTACGGGCCAGGCAAGCACGATTTGGAGGTCCTGTCCAATCGGTGTTCCGGGTCCTGCGCATCACGCTAGAAGAGGCCACAGCAATCCAGACTAGACCAGCGCCCTCGTGGGAACCAGGTGAGCGTTACAGGCAGATATCTGCTCCTAGGAAGGGGCATCTGACCCCAGGGAGGGATGCATGAGGTGGGGGCCCCCTATCTGCCCCCAGGGAGGGTTACAAGGGGTGCCCCCCTTTCTACTTCGGTTTGGGGGGCACCCCCCCTTTCATTCAGTAAAGAATCCATGGTGGCTAGTGGCCCCCCACCTACCTCCACCCCCTTTTCCCATCATTTAATTTTCTTTTTTTACATTCCTTGGGGCAGATGGTCAGCCATCTGCCCCAGGGTTCACATGCATGTGCCCCCATGCTTTGGGGACCGGGAGGGGGGAGAGGGCTGCTTACTTGAAGCAGGCCCCTTCCCCCCCAACTCACAAACGGATCCATGGTGGTCTAGTTGGTTGCTGGTCACGGATCGAGCGCTCTGCGCCGATCCGTGACCAGCAATGCCTCATATAGGTGGTGTCCTTGGAAAGGGGAGAACCTCCCCTTTCCAAGGACAACACTTTTTGCCATATCCCTGGTGGTCTAGTGGGCCCGAGGGCCCCAAACCCCCTCCCACCTCCCCCCATTCCCTCGATTTTTTTTTCCCTTTTCACCCCTGGGGGCAGTGATCATCTGCCCCCAGGGGTCTCTGGCGCTGTGGCCCCATGCTTTGGGGCCACGGGGGGAAGGGGACCGCTTACCTAGTAAGAAGTCCCCCCCTCCCACCGTGCTTTATGCACGTCGACGTGATACTGAAGGTAATCCAGCCCCCTGGCAGTGAGGAGGGACCTCCCCCGCACATAGCCCGGGGGTTGGATTACAGTTTTGAGCGATCCCTGCTTTGCAGGGATCGCTCAAAACAAGGTGCCGAAAAGGACGAGCTATCTCGTCCTTGGCACTGTATATGCAATTCCAAGGACGAGATACCTCGCCCTTGGCACATAAAGGGTTAATTAATCAAAATCACTAAGTAGTTATGGTATTGTAAAGTCAGCGCAAGAAAGGATTCTAATGATATTAGGGTTCTGAATTTAAAGATGGGATGGGTTGAGTTTGGGATAATACAATGCAGATATACTATGGGTCACTGTTCTTCCTATTCATACTTACAGTCCTTTGTAATTAAATTGGACCGTCAGTTCTGGTCATTGGATTGGCTGCAGGTCACCTCCGGGGGGATTGGATCAGCGGCGTGGTTCTGGGCAATTTTTGGACTGCACTTCAGACTGGATTTGAATGGGCCCTTCTGGTTACTGGACACGGCAGATTACAGGATGCGAGTTTCAGCGGGCAAGCCTTAATGGTAGCAAGCCACGCTGAATCAGAATTATTCTTTTAAGTTTTGGAGGTTTGCAATTGGGTCAAGCTAGCAAGAGTTCAAGAATGCTAAGTCTGGATTCTGCAAAGAAATCTGGATCTCCAAAGAGCTCTGGAGTCAGCTACAAGATGAAGAGTTCTGGACCAAGGTGCTACGCTGGAATCTGGAAGTGTTTCTGGAAACCGTCTTATGTGTAGTGAAACTCCTATATTTATACTGTCAAATGCCATTCCCCAGTTTCTGGTGA
The DNA here is from genome assembly GCF_040938575.1 of Ambystoma mexicanum. Lineage (NCBI taxonomy): Eukaryota > Metazoa > Chordata > Amphibia > Caudata > Ambystomatidae > Ambystoma > Ambystoma mexicanum. Next base: position 125,181,750 of record NC_090935.1, on the reverse strand, counting down.
GGGCAGAATTTCAAAAACACCCCCCCCCCCCACTGCTGTGAGTGGCTGCAGGCACATGCTTTGTCCTGGTTGGCAGTCAGAACAGAGCTGTCATCTTTATGATGCGATTTAGGAACTCCCACCTTGATGTGTACCAAAACATAACTTTTGCACAAATGTAAATTTCTAACATTATGTACCCTAATAAAATTGGACCCATATATTTCATATTTGATTTTCTACATGCAGCATGATGGTGGTAGCTTGAGGCTTGCTGGTGGTTAGCTTTGTAGTAATTGCGGATCGAGGAACTTGACTGGCTCGCGAATCTCATTTAAGGCGGACGGCAGCAGGTGCTTGTTGTTGCACTTCTCCCTGCCTATTCAATGGGTTTGAGTTTTCCTTTAAGCAGGACAGCTCAGAGGCTGTGTGTTCCATGCAGCTGCCTCATCCTTGGTTTTGGGCTCAGAGACCTTCTGACACTTCCTGTCTAAGGAGATTGCTGCAGAGCCTAGCAGGTCATGCTATGTCATGGCTGGACGCCGGTTCTGAAGCAGCTGGAGGGTCTTCTGAGTTATTTTCTCTGCCTGTTCCCTGGCACAAGTTAAGGGGAGGGATCTTGCTTCCCACTTTGAATGTCCTACAAATATTATCTAATGCATGATCTCATGATGATATCTTTGGTTGCATTTTGTATAATACAGTTGATATTGTTCTCCTTTTTCCAGAGACCTGGATGCAATATGAAGACCCATGCTATCAGGACATTTCTCTTCACTACAATCCTGGCTGGTCTTGGTTATTTTGCCTATTTCAAGGCCTTTCTGCACGATAAGACAAGTCAAATGAAGTCAGTTTATGCCATTGCCTTCCACCAAAAGCCATTTTCAGAGACTGAGACTCCACGCCTTCCCGCTGCCGATTTCAAGACACGCAAACTGATAATCTTGCTCTGGATGTGGCCACGTGGTTACAAGTTCCCACTGGGCGTATGCTTGGCAAAGTATGGCATTGATGGCTGTCACCTGACAGCAAACCGGAGCTGGTATGAGAACGCTGATGCAGTCGTCATCCAACACAGCGATGTGAGTTCTAACATATCTTTGCTTCCTCCACAGACAAGGCCATCAAACCAGCTTTGGGTATGGTTCAACATGGAGCCCCCCATCCATCTAAGTAATCTACATAAAATGGACAACCTGATCAACCTTACCTTATCCTACCGGCAGGACTCGGACATCTTCTCCCCATATGGCTGGTTCGAGAATCTCAGTGAGTCAGAGAATTTTACAATACCAAAAAAAAATAAACTCGTATCATGGGTAATCAGTAATTGGAAGCCACAGGACAAGAGAGTGCAGTATTATGAAGAACTTAAGAAGCACATACCTATTGATGTCTTTGGGAGAGGACACTTGGCAGTTCCAGATGGAAAGATTTTGCCCACAATCAGCCAGTACAAGTTCTACTTGGCCTTTGAGAACTGCCAGCATAGGGACTACATCACTGAGAAGCTATGGAGGAATTCTTTGGGTTCAATGACTGTGCCTGTGGTCTTAGGTCCACCGCGTGAGAATTATGAACTCTTCCTACCTGCAGACTCCTTCATTCATATCGATGATTTCCCCTCTGCCAAAGAACTAGCCGCATACCTTCTGCAGCTCGACGCAGATGAGGAGCAGTACCGCCGCTTCTTTAACTGGAGGTTCAGTCGGGTAGTCATGATCCACTCATGGGTCACACATTATTGTAAACTCTGCAAAGCAATGCATCAGAAGGTTAAACACAAAACTGTGCCCAGCATTGAAAAGTGGTTTATTTAAATGACACTCTTGGTTGTCCAACTCCACGTCTCAAGGGCCAGATCCATGACTGATTTTGAGGATACCCCCCATTAATATTAATGAGAGAAATTTGCATACAATAATTCTAAATGTTTGCAAATGTGTGCTCATGAATATTAATGAGGGGTATCCAGAAACCCTGTCAGGATTTCGGCCCTCAAGGCCTGGAGTTGGACAACCTTGCAGGATCACACCCTTCATTGATGGTCTATGATGTGGTCTCCAAATCCAGTTCACCACAATCAAATCTATGCCATGGTTTGTAGATATCCACAGAAAACCAATTGCACTACAGTAATTTCAATGGGAATCATGTGCATCGTTAGCGGTTTAGCCCTAATATTTACGTTGTGGCTCTTAGCGGCTGGACCTGGAGACTCCTTATCTATGAGAAGTCATCATCTAAAATTCACGTAGCCTGTGCATGCAAATAATTCCACCCAAAACACACTTTGACAGAAATTGTATCATCATGAATTTTAAAAATCACTTGCGACATTCCCTCGATTGAAAACCATTTGGACTTCCATCTACATACGTACAATGGGTAATTATGTTTTAGAGAATAGCACCTTACTCTATCACGTAACTTGCGTAAGCCTCTCCTTCTTTACGCAGATTTACATTACTTTGAGGCATATGTGTGATTTTGAGTAAGTGGATTGGTTTGTTCTCTCCGTCGATGGGTGTGATTTGTCTTCATTGTGTGTCAGTCGTGGTCACTTATTCTGTTCTGCTGCATTGCTGCCCCCCCCCGGCCCCAACATGAACTGTCCTGCACCCATAACCCATCTTCTCATGTGTTCTGTGGCATTTTGTGACCCCTTAATGCTGCTTTGACTCCCGCATTCTATAAACATCCAGTATATCATGCATTTTCTCTCTCTGCACCTTAGGCTTGTTTCCTGCTTTCTAGCTTCCTCTTCCTTGGTCAACATCTTGTCTTATTTCCTTATGTTGTGGCCTTGACTGCAGCAATCACCTGACAGCTCAGCAGGGAAAACACCAAGAGCTGATTATCACAGGAAAATCCAGATATTTGGTAACATCAAAGGTCTAGAGTAATTTGAAGAGTGCTATTGGCCATGAGTCACTTTATGTGTCACCCATGTAATGTAAAGGTATCTTAAATAATATATATATATATGTTTCCAGCCTCAGTCACCTTATTAGTTATACATATTTACCTGGCTGGCATACAATGGAGGGGCTGTAGTTTGCAACATGCAGCAATGGAGAGAGTTATTTTTCTCACAGGACCGCATGATGAGCAATGACCCGACCCAGAAGGCCGGTGTCTGCAGCCTGCATCACTTTGAACTACAGCTGCAATTATCCTGCAACATTGATTATTCTGGAAAGGAATGATGGGAGTTGTTGTCCAAAACATCTGAAGAACCGAATATGCATTAGCCATGTGAGATTTTGGACGACAGCTGTGTGGCATGAATTGTGTCTCTTGAACTGCTCCTAAACTATGTCCCTCAATTGCCAAACCCATGCCCCATTCTAAACATGTAATACTGAGCCTTACATGGTGTGGCCTTTCTTTTCCTGCATCACAGGTAGGAAATGGTCTTCTTTTCTCGACGCACCAGATGGTCACTGATTCTTCTGCTATGTTGTTCCTCCCACAACGCAATATAAGGGTCCTAATTCAAAATATAATTTTATAAAGGACGATTTAAAGAAAAGATTGCTTTAGATAGACCGCTCTGTGACTGTACAGAGCAGTCTTTCTAAAGTGATCTGCTATGCCGCTGCCACACAGGAGTGCGCGCAGGGCCTGCTAGGCGTCTAACATCTCTGAGCTGTCACGATTTTATAACACGGCACACCATCGCCAGGGATTCCTTCCCCTGACAATGAATGTGGGCCCCCAACCCATCTCGAACCCAACCTTCAAAAACACCCTGTGTCACAATGGACTAGGAACCAGGCTGGTGTGTTTCAATATGATATTTATTTAATTTATTATTTAATGGAAAAAGGAACAATATTCAAAATACAATTTTACTACAACCACCAATGTTGGGGCAACACAGATGCAATGCCTCCTACAGAACAATGGGTTCAAAATCCTAACACAGTTCACATGGATCTTTAATGAAAAAACAGGATAGCACCAAGGTTAAGCACTCCCCCTGCAACTTTCACCCCCAAACATCAGCTAACTTAAATCCCTTTGGATGGAAGGCAGTGGCAAGCAGTAAGGATAAAGAGAGAAAAATCGGATTTAGAATACAGTTCACCACCCCAAGATGGGAAGTCAGAAAAGAAAAAGAAAACCCAATTTTAGAGCAAAACGGCAGGATCGGATTTAGATGCTTACTAGCACAGCAACTCACAACCACGGTGGGACAGCTAGAAAGGAAATTCGTGTTACTAGACTTGAGGAGATAAGGAAGCCTAAAGACTACTACTCAGCACACAAGGGCAACGTGAAAACAAGGTAGGAAGATTGATTTTGGGAAGAAAGCAGATGCAAAAGAGAAATACAAGCGGCAAATGGAAATTCATTTTACACAACATTTATGATGACAGGCAGCTAAAGAAAGGGCTTAGCTGTCAAAATCGGAAATCGATTTTAAGGAAAAGGACAGAGGCACATAACAGATAGGATTCTAATAGAAACAGAGGCATATAACAGATATTATTCTAACAGAAAGGGATTGTTCTCAATGGGACTATGGTTCAGGTTTTTCAATGGGGCAGATGCACATTAGGAATTTGTAGGAATGCACACAATACACGGACAAATTCGGTTTATAGTGAAAAGGAGACTAATCCTTTTGATGCAATACTTTAAAGACTATAGTTAGTAAAAACAGTCAACAAAATTGTTGATTTTGAATGGCAACAATATTGAACGTGAATTTCAATGGGAAATTAATTGATTTATTTCAAAATGATACTAAGGACTTATACAGACAACTGAAAGATTTATCAAAGGAATGTGCTAGCATACACAGGCTAATAGAGTTTCTTCTCTTGAAGGTGAATGAGTATGCTGGCAATTTGGGACTTTGGATGGGATTTTCAAAAGGATAGGTGTATGCAATTTGGGACTGGGGTGTTTTTGCTACTTACAAAGTAATCCTTGGTTTGGGATTCTGGACAGTCCATGGGATCCCATGACCCTCTTGACAGCTAGGCAAGGGGTCTGGTCTCTGCACTCTCCTGGATGGGATTCTGGACAGCCAGGCTGGATCTCAGGACTCTCTGAACAGCTAGGCCAGGGTCTGGTCTCTGCGCTCTCTTGTATGGGATCAGCTAGGCAAGGGTCTGGTCTCTTCACTCGCTTGGGTGGGATTCTGGACAAGGGTCCGGTCTCTGCACTCTCTTGAATGAAATTGGCTGCCTCCTCTCCATCCTCTTTCTTCTGTCTCCCCGGATTCTTGAGTGTGTGTGTCCTGTGTCTAGTACAGTCCCCCCTTGTATAGCCCAAATGACATCATTCATTTTAAAATTTGGGGGAAGTAGCCTACAATGACTTCTACCCACGGATAGAATAGCCTACCATAACTCCCTCCGCCCCCTGGCATCATTGGTCCAAGGGAAGGGAGCACCATCTGTCAATTTGGCATTTATGACAGTTATTTGTTCTCTTGGCCAACTTTTTTAGCAAAACTAAGTTATGTATCATAACTCTCAACTTATACTAGACGCCGCCATAAGAAATATGTAGGTGGGTTCAGGAGGTCCTTGGGAATTAGACAAGCCGATTGCCGACTTTATGCAAGTTAGCATGGCCCCTTGGCATCCTTTCATCCTTTTCAGGAAATGCCTAATAATTATCCCTCTCCAAATGATTAAGCATATTCATAATGTACATCTCCATCTATCCACCAATTGTTATATTTGTCCCATTTTACAATCAGCCAGGAACGAGTCTTGATTGGCCATTTCATTTCACCAAGTCCTAGAAACATGCATGTAGTCTCTAAAAATCCACCTGGAAATCACATGGAAAAATATAATTAAAAAACATTGTTTCCTTTTCTGAGGGCTGGGGAAAAATGCCTAAAATTCATAAATCCGTTAATGTCAATTTGGAGGATCTGTCACATATGGGAGGACAGTGTTTCAACCCCCATAGTCAAATGTCTCCCACTGGCTCATTTTGCAACAAAGGACTTTTATTGTACGCTTTGAAGTTTGTCCGTTTGTCCTTGGGAGTGGGTGAATAAAGGAACTCACACTTCTTGGTCAAGCACTAGCCACACTTACCTTTTTTGTCTTTCCTGCTAGTACTGCCTTCTAGTCTGGCAAAGCAGAGGATGATCATGCCCTTCGCCACACCACATGTCATGTCGGAATGTTTCACTTATTAATGTGACTTTCAGCGGGAGGCCAGGCTTTCAATTGAGCCCAAAAACTAGTTTTACTGGTATTCTGAGTATCAAGGTGATTGAAGTCTTGTGGGGGAGAACATCATGTACATTTGTAGCCAGGCCGACCCACACACTGACATTTCTGTGCAAGCAAATGTTTCCATTTCACATTAGCTTTTAAACGTAATTTTTTGCTTATGTTCTTTCATACATGTGCAAGCCGTATTTCATTTAATGTTTGAAATGTGGTTCTGTAGGACATGGGATTTTCTTTTAGTTTGACCTTTTGAATGGGTTTGCAATTACTGTTGTTCATGGACACTGAGGGGTACGACACAGGGTTATTTGATGTGAGATGAAATGAAAAAATAAACCAAGCCGTTTTTTCCATTTGCAGTGTTTTAAATGCTGTGGTTTACATGAAAGGGAAAACAAAAGCTGTCTTGGGTTGCATTTTGATTACATCTTTGACCCTCATGTGAATTCACATTAAGACAAGGCTGTTTTCTTGATGGAGTGCATACTTTTTGACATTCAGATGGAATAAAGCCGATGCAGGACCATTGTTCAATGTAGTGCATAACTTCTGGCTATGTAGATGAAAGAGAAGCAAACGCGGAGCCGTTTTTCAATGCAGGGTTCAACCGCTTGCAACACATGTGTCAGGAAACAATGCACATTCGTTTTTGATGGCAATATTTACTTTAGTTTCTTTTCAGATGACAGGGATTTCTGTTAGGGCCTGTAAATGCACCCCACAGATTGGGAGCGCAAGATGGTGTCATAATTCAGCTCCTCGTCACAGTGTGTTTCACCGGACCAGAAATATTTAACACTTTTTTAAGAGCCCCCCCACAATTCCCAGTCACCTACCTTTTTGTCTGATTCATCTCTCGCTTTGCACCCGCCATTTTGCTCTTGACAGCTGGATTCTGACTTGTGAACGCAGTGGATGAAATCGCAAGTGTATGCAAAGGGCCTGCCACGACAAACTGGAATTCACACATGTGTGAGCCATGCTTCATAAATGGAAGGATCTCATGCCATGCCTCTTATCTTTAATTCCTTTCAACAGGTCGTTCTCTGCATCTACGATCTCCAGGGCTCTCTCCTCCAAATCGTATAACTCCTTCAGTTAATCATCTAAAAATGTCCTCTCTCTCTCTTCCTCCTCCCTCCTCTCTGATTAAGAGACCACTGATTAAGATGCTCAGTTTATACTGCCCTTTATCTATCCCTTCTTAAATTGTTAGCAAAGAAGTGTTCTATGTCGACCAAGAATATGGGGTTTTGCAGCAGCGCCTTGTTGCACTGACATCTAATATCTCTGATTGAAAAGTTCATCTATATCCATTTTAAAAATCAACATGCCGTGATTTTCTAATCCTACTTTCCTAATTTCAGTTCAAGTGATTGCATATTCAGTCCCCCTTTCTATTCGTAGGCAATCAATCTGATTATATGTGATCTGGTGGACTGGAAAAAAGGAGAAGCCTCACTTACTTGGGTCTGTATCTTTCCAAACATTGCGTACGAGGCTTGAAAGAAGACAGCGTTTTAACTGAGTCCTTTCTAATATTCTATTTGGGACTGCCTTCTCCTCCAGTGCCCGCCTATCTGATACTGAAACTGAAATCATGTTTAGGTCCCCACCTATTATCAACAGACCCTAGCTTCTAAGTAGTATTTTCCCACAGTATTATTACTGAATAAGCCATGTCCGTGGTTGGGGAGTAGAGGGAGCATAGCGCTAGCTTGATGTGACTTATCTTGTGTTTTACTATCAGCTTTCTACCCCTATAGCTGTGTCTTCAACCTTTTATGTATGAAAATACCCCGGTCCACTTTATTTTGTTGTATCGAGGTCCACTATATAGGGCCTTTGTGAGCACTGTACATTTTCCTCTCTTCTCCTGCCTTTAATTTGGTCTCTTGTATAAACAATACATCATCTCCTTGATATTTAAATTCCCAAACTAGCAGGGCTCTTTTGCAGGGTGAAATGAACCCTTTCACAATCAAGGACTACACTATGAGACTCCTCTGCCAATTCATACTCTCATGGTCCTCAGTCTGGTTCATACAAAAAAAAAAAGAAAAAAAACAACATAGAGACGGGGAGCTATTTAACGACGTGATAACCAAACTCCTTCAAACAAATTCTGGACAGTCCTTCAACAACAGACCAAACACGTCAACTTGTTAACCCCTTCCTGTAGTCCCCAGATCAAATACATTTAGTACTTTGAACAAATAGGTACTAAGTCGCCACACAATAAACATTGTTCAAAAAACAGTCACAATTTTATTTAATATAAATCACAAATACTTATATGTAAATCTAAAAAGTGTAATATTGTAAAAATGTCCTAAAAACCTTTTACAACATTTTACATAAAATTCAAATATAAAAAACCTGTGTTGTGCTCAACCCTGTAACACCCGGCTTATATAAAACTAGATGATGTACAGTACTTTAATGGACATACTAATACCTAAAGAAAACACAATGGTCAGTAGCTCATGGGTTCCTTTCTATTTCGGATAACTCATCTCAAACATACCTTCATCTGAGTACATTTCCTCCCCATTCAATGCTACCCGGGGGTCAATTTCAAATCAATTTGTTATTCTGATGTATTGTTAATAACTCACAATACTCTTAATAGCCCAACATGTTTCGTTCAACAAATTTTAGTTCAACAAATATGCTTTTGAACTTCATCAGGGGTACCACATGTACCCTTTAACCATGGGTGTTTTAACACTATTCATCACACGCTCCGTGTGAGGTTCATTGAGTACAATTTAATTATACTACAACCAATTCTTTACCTAGGGAAACAAACAAGGGAACAAAACAAGAAACAATCAGAAATACATATATTGCTGTTGTTCTACCTAACCAGCACCTCTGTTTGCCTAGCTAAGGCTTACCGTGTTATTAATCCATATGATCACTTAACAACGGTTTTGTAGGAGAGAGTCACGACACATATGTCAGACAACTCATAACCTGAAAAACACAAAAGGGGAAGAGAAACTCAAACGGTATCGAATCACAGCTGGAAGTAATCAACAATCGATCTCAATCATCGTATCTTAGTATAAACTACTCTAACCCGGCCGATCTTGTTTTCAAAACAACCTTCTTTTTATTCTTTTAAAAACCGGTGAATAAACACATGACTTCGGTATATGTGCTCACTCGATATCATCTACCTACTTGCCTGACTAAAAAAAAAAAATGCATTATTATACACTAGATTTAACCACTCTGCCCACTTTGCTGTGCTGTGTACCCTGATCTGAATACTAACACTTAGCCCAATCTTTACCTCCTCTTTGTAGGAGTTAATTAGTCACTCGTAGCCATCACAGGCTGTTTGTCCTACCGCCGTGTTCGGGTTTGACAACCTCCATTTTCCGATTATTTCAATCCAAACATGCCACCCCTTTCAAGATGTCGACTGATTCCTGTAGTCTAAAAAGACAACCAGAACCACAGTCAGCCAACATGGGAGTTGCGGTGTCCTCACCTCTTACACTGCCTCTTCCATGCCACCAGACCGAACAAATGTACACTTACCGATTTAGTGGTGTATGTTCCTCACGTCTCTCCCCTGTTAGCCGTGGCTCTCACTGTGAGTTCTAGTCAGCTGTTACTTATGCCCATGTGGAATGTCACGTGAGCGCTTCCGTTCTAATGACGTGTTACTGCTCACGTGTTACTCGCGTCATCGGCACTTTAACTGGTTACCGCCTGTGCTTTGCATGACTGTCACTAGTCAATGGGAACGTGGAGAAAACCATTTTACTACCATATATTCTGGTAATTAACTATTTGTTACCTGGAGTTCGCCTCCCTGTTTCATGTTATCAATGTCTGGTGTAGGACTGACTTCCTCCTTCTATTCAGGCTGCATATTCCAGTCGTGGATCTCACAAAATCGTGCTGGTTGTTTGAATTACAACAGCATATTTTATCTGATCAAGTACGTGGTTATCAATCTGTCTGTACTCAACACGTGGCTAGACATCCTGTACCACATGGAATCGATCACCATCAGCCTATGGGTACATATCGCTAGGAGACACCAACATTATCCTGACTGTCACCTAGTGTATAGATACACGTCCCAATTGTACTCGTGTATACAATACTCGTGCCACACGTACTTATATCCTATAATTAGTGGATGCACTGTCAGTGTTTCCAATTGACTAGCTCATTCAGTCCTTTAGTTGCAGAGTCAGTTAGAAAAATCAGCCGTTGCTCCTTGTACTGTAGTTTCCTAAGATCAGCGTCAGTGTTATTTGTTCTTTCCAATTGCCACAGGACAGTCCACTTCAGTTCTTCTAAATCATGACCCATTGTGGAAAAATGGCTTACCATTGGGGCCAGTATATTTTGGTTCTGAATACAACTTCTGTGCTCGCCTATCCATATGGTCACTTTCCGTTCTGTCATGCCTATGTATATTTTCTGGCACGGGCACCATACTGCATAAATTACATGCGTCAAATTGCAATTTGTGAACCTGGTTTGTTGCCACAGTTTGGGAAGTCCCACATCAACTTCTTTAGTTCTGCGGGTATATTTACAGTTCACACATTTGCCACACGGAGCATGCCCTACAACTGCGGGTAGACCCCATGATTGTGTGATGCTTATTTGTTCTTTCGATTTTAGAGCAATGTCATTCTTAGTTAGCAATTCCTTCAGATTAGGTGCTCTCTTGTAGGCACATAATGGACTTTCCAATGGGCTCTCTCCACCTGTAAGTATGTGCCAGTTCTTTTTAATGATTTTAACAACTTCATTTGATCTTTCGTTAAAAGTGCTCACAAATACTATATCATTCTTGTTTTGATTTTTGGGATGATATTCCAATAATGCTTCATGGTGGTTATTAACCGACCTTTTGTATGCTCTTTTGACAATTTTCCTGGGGTACTTCCTTGTTATCAGTTTAGTTTTCAAATGTTCCGCCTCTTCGTGAAAAGTGGAGTTCAGTGTACTGTTCCTTTTTAACCAGAGAAACTGCCCAAACGGCAAGTTTTCCTGTATATGCCTCAGATGGAAGCTGTTAAAACTCAACAAAGCGTTCTTATCAGTCATTTTATGAAAAGGTTTCACTTGTAATATTTTCTGAACTCTGTCAACCCAGATCGTAATGTCCAGAAAATCAATTTTCTCCGAACTGTGGGTGCATGTACATTTTAAATATTGGTTCCGTTGGTTGATCCATTCAAAGAACTCCAAAAAGGAGCTCACCGTTCCTTCCCATATTATCAAAATATCATCAATAAATCTACGCCATAAGGCTATTTTGGAAAAATACGGGTTCATGGTTTGATAGATGTGTTGTATCTCAAAGTTTTCGACATAGAGGTTGGCTGCTGTTGGTGCCACTGGGGAGCGTCAGTCTGGTTCATCATACGATCGCCACTTGCATTTCTACAACATGTTAGACCTCTGGGCTTACTCGAAACCATACGCTTTTTAGCTACACTGCATAATTATTTGTCAATCATCCTACGCATCCTGGCCCCAGCCTTCCTATACCTGTTTCCATATGAACCACACTCTACAAAGAATGTAATAGGTTCTATAACAATTAATTAAGACACCCACCACCAGTATTGCTCTTGCCACCTTCCCTCATGCCCACTTGTATTCATGTGTTTACAAAGCCAGCATATTCCTCCACTTAGGTGACAGTTCACCTCTCTCTCTCCCACCTCTCCCAGGTAACTCCTCCTATTTAGTAGACTTGAAATCCTCTCGGCTTCCCGTACATTGCCGCCAAATCTTGGAACGCACTACCTACAGATATCAGAGCAGAACCTTCGTTCCTTGCCTTCCGAAAAAAACTCAAAATCTCACTATCTGTACTCTAAACTGCTACTGTTTCATTTTCAACTGTAACTATACATTGTCTGCAATAATAGCCACCATACTGTAAATTGAATGCTTAATTATCTGTAACTAAGAAATGTCTGTAACAAGTGCCACGATACCCCTGGGATGTTGTGTGCACTACAAGTCGGATTAAATAAATAAATAAATAAATAAATAAATAAATAATGAGGAACTCATTCTCAGGTATTTTTTCTGGCTCCAACAATCCTTTTGTGCTCTTTGATTTCACGGTGCTTCCACTTCTGTGCGTTTATCCCCCTTTGGGTTGCTGTGTGCACCCCTCTTGTCGTTCCTTCATGTGTGGACCTACTTATGTCACTTCCACCTGAGACACCATTCTGCAGCTTTCCTCTCGATATTCTTTCCAAAACTCTTTCAGTTTCTTACATTTAGATGATACTCTTGCTGTCACCACCCTTAGATCGGATATTTAGATGCTGTTTCTCCAACTGGAGTGCCTATGTTGGTCTGTCCATTGTGGTAGGTACTCTCCGAGGGACGCTCCAGAGACTAACGAGGAGGCGAGGGTCGTCCGATCTCCAGTGCGCTGAGTTTGCTAGTAGCTGCTGTCCATAGAACACTCTTTGTTCACTCCAGGTGATGGATTTGGCTCACAGGGGGCATGTACCCCTGCATTTAATGGTGGGGTTAATAAAGTGCTGTTTAATTGTAGGTGGCTGTGAAAAACAATGTATAGAAAGTACGATTTATTTTCCTAATTTCTGCTGTAGCCTAAAAAAAAATGAAAAAAAAAGAAGTCATTTGTTGGGTGTTTGTCATGTGCCATTCCTGGGTCCTGTGTTTGTATTCTGTGCGTCTGCTGGGAATTACATCCCATTTCTCTATCATTTATACAGGCCGTCATCCATTTTGTGTCATTTTTGGGCTTGGGCATCGCTGGTCACCAGATGTGTAGCCGGATATCGGACTCCAGCCAGAGTCAGCCGTCCAAAACCCATGCTCTGATTTGGGGAGAAAAAAATAGAGAAAAAGATAAATGCCAGCGAGAAAACCGTAACTTCCTTTGATGACCCCATGCAAGAGATCACGAGAGGAAGTTACAGTCCTCAGCCATGACCCGGTTTATTTATTTATTTAAGCAGTGTTTGTTGGACACATGGACACAGATTATTTATTTATTCATGCAATTGTTCGTCGGATACCTGTATCCGACAAATATTACATACATAAATAAATATACAGGTATCCGACAAACATTGCATGAATAAATACCCCTATTAATATCACACAAGATGCAGCCACCCAACTGCTTTCAGGGGGAGCTGCAGGAGCTGTGCCAGGTGTGGTTCAAATAAAAGAAAACGTTTCTTATGACGAACAGAAATCACCCTGTTTGAATAGTACACAAGGGGGAGTTTTTTTTAATATAATGGGATGCAGATTGTGCATTTTAAAGAATATTTACTCAGCAACACTGATCAAACTATTATCCGCAGAGAGAAGTAAATCACCAGTGCCATGCAAGTGGAATTGATATCTAGTTTGGAAAAGAAGCTGCATGAAAGAAATAGCACTGTTTAAACTGTTATTTTGGACATTTAACATTTAACATTTCCTTTGATCGGAGGTCAACTGCCACCTCTGCCGCCTTAACCGCGCCTCCTTGGGCACGCCCCCCCAACTCCGCCCCCTCCCCGGCCCTTGTGGGATCCCCCACCACTTTTTTTCCATTTCCACCACTGGGCTTGGGTATGTTAGAACGATAAAATTGAAGGTGTTGTTGCGGCCCCCCTGCAGGGGAAGCAGTGGAAAATGCAAGGGAAAATGTCCAAAATAATAGTTTTAAACAGTGGTATTTCTTTCATGCTGCTTCTTTTCCAAACTAGAAATAGCACTGTTTAAAACTGTTATTTTGGACATTTAACATTTCCTTTGATCGGAGGTCAACTGCCACCTCTGCCCCCTTAACCGCGCCTCCTTGGGCACGCCCCCCCCAACTCCACCCGCTCCCCGGCCCTTGTGGGATCCCCCACCACTTTTTTTTCCATTTCCACCACTGGGTTTGGGTATGTTAGAACGATAAAATTGAAGGTGTTGTTGTGCCCCCTGCAGGGGGAGCATATTTGTCACTGAGGTGATTTCACCTGCAGTTGAGGGAAAATAAAGTGCATGCTTTTATGGGTGGCTGCCTGAGAAGGAGAGGAGACTGAAGGGAGATTCCCGAAATGCGTTCTGCTCTTGGGAGTGGTGAGCCACTCGTCACCTGTCAGGCGTTTCCTGCCTGTTTGGATGTGGCCTCTCCTTGACAGAGAGGAGAGACGCGAGTGGGGACAAGAGTATCAGCCGGCCTCGGGCGGCAGTTGCTGCTACCCCCACAGGATTATTCCTGTCAGAGGGGCAGGATTTAGTGCTTTTCCCATCCACGTTCCCGTTATCTACGGTGAGGTAGGAGTGGGGAAGTTTTGCGAGGGAGGAGCATGGACGTCATTTGGCGGTGGCCAGGGGTCACAATTGCGACCCCTTTGGTCTCCCTTGCTACCCCTAAAAAAGAAACAAAAATGTGTTCTTTTTTATTGTAGGTGTAAGTTCCCCGGCTGTGGCCGGCGCCATCTGGCAATTTGTTTCGGGACTGGATGGTTTTCTTGTTCAGGCGTCTTAAAACAAAAACGAGGGGGTTCCACAAGTGTGACACTTTGATCAGTGACCGTAAATAAGAAAGAATAGGAATAACAAATAATTTGTCTTTCAGGAATTCTATACGATAATTGCTAGACTCATTAAAGGTTTATTTCAGGCACACTTCAGGGGGTGATTTAGTCTGTTCTTAAACACCTCAACTCAGCCTTCAATCATTCTGGGGTTGATAAAGGAGTACCACCTCCGGTTGGGTGATATTGTTTGTATATTTGCTCTAAATAAAGCTCTTAGGCGTAAGTGCTATATAATAACACATCATTATCATTTGGCCTTGGACGTCTGCTTGCATTCACAATAATTTGGTAATAATGGCCTATACACACTGATATTAAAAGTACATATGATGATCCATTCTTTTATGAAATGTATGTCACAGTATAGTGAAATCGTAACCATATTTTGCCTACTGTACTTAGCAACATTGCTATATGATGCCACTCTCTATTTTGTCAAGGTTTGAAAGGTCGTGTGTCATCGCGTCCCATGATGTCACTTCTGGGTGGGGTCACATGACATCACTTCCTTTGATGTAATCAGAGTTCAAGGGTCATGTAATGTCACTTCCACTACCCCAGGCATTTTCGTGACATTACGTCCCTGGAGAGGAGGCCTAACTGTGGGAGCCGTTCATTCTCCCTGTGTGCTTTGTATGGGCGTGCTTTGTACCACTTTCTATATCAGCAGTATCACCCTGAAGAAAAACAACAAAAAGGGAAAGGAGGAAACGGCCAATAGCCTGTGCCTCTCTAGTAGGAGGTAGGGAAACGTTATGTATGCCTGGTGCTGTCACACTTTAACCTTCGAGCGGACTAGTACCCGTTATATATTGGTGGATCATTCTGCTTAAGAGCGAGAGAAAGGAGACAGATTAAATTGTCCATTGCAGGACACCTTTTTGCCCCATGTCATGTGGTAGATGTAAATATTGCCATCCTTGTACCTATTCTTGGGGTTTATGATACAGCCATGAGCTGGGGCTGCCACTGAGCCTCAGTCTGGCCTGTCTATTCCTGGGAGTGTGCCCCACTGAATAAAAAAAATTAAAAAAACGTTTTTTTTTTGTTTTTCTTTGTGCCTCGCATGCTAAATGTCCCTATCCTCATTCTAATCCGATGCCATAAAGGGAATTTCGCCCTCCCTGCTTGCCAGGTGTACCTGTTTTCTGTCCCCACCATTTTACATTAGGTTGGTAGCATACATTTTTTCCTCTCAGCCTGTATATCTAGGGGAGTAAGGAGATGAGGTTTTTGCCGTCCAGGGACCCAGTCCTCTATGGTAATTGTGGGATGGTAAATGACATACATTGCCCTGATCTGGAGCCAGAGTGTGTGCTGGTGCCAAACAGAGCACAGTAAACCATAGTTATCCATGCTAAAGAGGCATTTCCTCCCATTTCATTCTCCCCTCAAAGGAATTTTTTGAGAAAACAAACCTGTATTTGGTGACGGGTCGGCTCTTAGGATAGAGTGTTAGAGAGTGTTGGGGTGCCTCAAAGAGTAGTGTTTGGGAGAGTCAGCATTTTGTGCAAGGGCACTTATATTTTATAAATTAAGCATTGGCTGTACACTGCTGATATTACTGCTTCCCAGCCCCTGTTCTTCACAGACACTTCCCTCAAATGCAATGGACAATGGTTATCTGCTTCGTGGAATATTTCATCAAAGAAAATGTAAGTTTAATGATCACCATTTTCCCTGGACCTTTGTTCTACAACCAGGAGTCTGCAACATGTGCCTCTCTAACTTCCATGATCCCTCAGCCTTGGCAATGCGGCTAGAGTTGATGGGACTCTCTAACTTTCATGATCCCCCAACCTTGGCAATGCGGCTAGAAGTTATGGGACTCTCTAACTCCCATGATCCCTCAACCTTGGCAAGGCAGCTAGAGTTGATGGGACTCTCTAACTTCCATGTTCCCCCAACCTTGGCAATGCAGCTAGAGTTGATGGGACTCTCTAACATCCATGATCCCTCAGCCTTGGCTATGCAGCTAGAGTTGATGGGACTCTCTAACTTCCATGATCCCTCAGCCTTGGCAATGCGGCTAGAGTTGATGGGACTCTCTAACTTTCATGATCCCTCAGCCTTGGCAATGCGGCTAGAGTTGATGGGACTCTCTAACTCCCATGATCCCTCAACCTTGGCAAGTCGGCTAGAGTTGATGAGACTCTCTAACTTCCATGATCCCCCAACCTTGGCAATGCGGCTAGAAGTTATGGCACTCTCCTACTCCCATGATCCCTCAACCTTGGCTATGCAGCTAGAGTTGATGCAACTCTCTAACTTCCATGATCCCTCAGCCTTGGCAATGCAGCTAGAGTTGATGGGACTCTCTAACTTCCATGAACCCTCAGCCTTGGCAATGCGGCTAGAGTTGATGCGACTCTCTAACTTCCATGATCCCTAAGCCTTGGCAATGTGGCTAGAGTTGATGGGCCTCTCTAACTTCAATGATCCCTCAGCCTTGGCAATGCGGCTAGAGTTGATGGGACTCTCTAACTTCCATGATACCTAAGGCTTGGCAATGTGGCTAGAGTTGATAGGACTCTCTAACTTCCATGATCCCTCAGCCTTGGCAAAGCACCTAGAGTTGATGGGACTCTCTAACTTCCATGATCCCTCATCCTTGGCAATGCGCCTAGAGTTGATGGGACTCTCTAACTTCCATGATCCCTCAGCCTTGGCTATGTGGCTAGAGTTGATGGGACTATATAACTTCCATGCTCCCTCAACCTTCGCAATGCGGCTAGAGTTGATGGGACTCTCTAAATTCTCAGCCTTGGCAATGCGGCTAGAGTTGATGGGACTCTCTAACTTCCATAATCCCTGAGTTTTGGCAATGTGGCTAGAGTTGATGGGACTCTCTAAGTTACATGATCCTTCGGCCTTGGCTATGCGGCTAGAGTTGATGGGAGTTGTAGTCAAAAACATCCAGAGAATCAAAGGCTGCAGGCCCCTGGTCTTCATGAATAGTCGGGATTAATGGTTCACAAGACAAGATGTAGTCATTGCCGATTAACAAGCACGTGTGCTAGGGGCATATGGGTCTGGTACACGCTGGATAAAAGGGAGCGAGTCACCACTGATAATGTTAATCACTCGATTATCCATCTTCATGCGAATCTGAGCTTGATTGACTGTTCAGATGATGAATATCATTAAAATTCCTGGATCGCAATTGCCAAAGGTTCCATCTCGTGCATATGGTGCAATCTCCTTGAAGGTGACTTAACATGCTCTTGGCTCTTTGCATAAACAAATTAATCACCTTTGACTATTTCATTTTTTTAATTGAAACCAAAAGCAATTATTGTTCTCTTGCTGTGGTAATGGCCCCATTTATTATCCATCCCAAGTGGAGCCTTGAAGCAATACAATGCCATGGCAGAGATCTCCTGGATTTCCTTACTGCTTACTTCTAAATGCAACCATTCACAAACAAAACCCAAGAGGATCTACGAATAGGGATCCCGCTGAAAAGGTTTGTAATGAACAAGAAGGTTTGTGAAGCATTTTCATTTAAGATGATTACCCTCAGAGCACTAAGGCCGGTTCTGGTATTCAATTGGCTACAGAATGATCAAATAATAAAGGGGGGATGCTTTCAGTAACTGTGCCTTGTCCATATAGTGGCATGATCAACCTTTACCACCAGAATGGAGTTGTGTTCAGTAATGGGAGAACAGAATTTAAACAGTGCAAAATGAATGTTACAACTGATATGTTCTATTTTTATAAGGGTAAAGGGTGCATTGCAACCTCATCCTTTCAGAAGCTACATGCATTGGGTGTCTTATATGTATATATATATCTGCCATCACTTCAGGGCTTTGGGCTATGGCACAGCAGTGACAGTCACTGGGAGAACGACACATCTTTCATTCCCTGCAGGCCCACCAAACAGCAGTGCAGGAAAATGTGGTCTTCGAGCCCTGCATTAAACAGTCTCCCACCTTGAAGCTCTCTTTCAGGTCCTCTCGTCTCTAGGCTGCTGGCATTCAGAATTGCTGTTATGATGTACCTGATTTAGGGTTTATAGTCATTGCATAGAATTGTTTACATCTAATACCTTTCCATCTAAAGCATTTGCATCGAACAAAAAGTACATCAAATGCATTCTTTTCTTTTTCCATTCTGTTTTTTAACCTTTTAAACCCACCACAATACAAATTAACCCTTTACCACCCCAAAAAAAGGCATTCAATGTATTTTTTTCCATGCAAATGCCTCGATGCAAATGGATTAGATGAAAAGGCATTAGATACAAAGACCAGATACCCTGATTTAGCTATCCTATGGATTCTAAGGTTGTCTTCCACCACACACGTCCCTTCCTTTATTAGGCCTTCCTTTCACTGTATTGGGGCCATTTGTGTTGTGCCGAACATTTAAGGGACTGGGTGACAGATTTAGGTGTAGCTCATGACAACACATGCTGATGAAATGTTGTAAACATTGTGTTGAAGCTTTGGGTTTAATGTAATAGGTCACACCTTCATAACCTTTACTGAGAAGGGTGCTCAAAGAAAGCAAGGTATTGAGATGATCAATGGCTTGCTGTGTCTATAATATGGAAACCAAAATTAACTCTTTGCAGATGACAAAACAAGTAATCTTTTAAAACACACTTTTTGCCATATTGAAAATGAGGAGATGATGCATTTTCTATTTACATGTTTATATATATACAATATCAGGGGAGTGTACAGTAACACGCATTATGCACTGTCTAGCAATCTTGCATACCTTAGTGGGGGGATCATGTATGATGCTACCTACACCCATGCATCTATTCCACAGTAGGTGCATTAATATACTGAGATATCATACTGCAGAGTTTAATATTCTGTCCTAATTGGATAACATTAACAGATGCATAGGACTCCGTTTCCTCATAACTCCACCCAGCCTCAACTGATCCCCTCCCTTCTTCCAAACCTTTCCTCACCTTCCTGAAGACTTTTAAGCAGTTTTGTGTACGTTGTGGGGTTTATTTAAGGCCCTGAAACAGAAATCCTTGTCACTTAAAGCTGCATTGAACATTGCAACAAAAACGGCCGTGCTTGGCTTTCCCTGGGACGTGTGTGGCAAGCATGTGAACACTGCATCCCGGACAACGGGCCTACATTTGCTGTTTTTTATGTGAATGACAAGAAAAGTTAAACACTTCACAAAAAACATTATGCATGGCATTGAAAAATGGCCATCAGTTTGCTTTTCTTTCATCTGAACAATAAGAAGGTGTGCCCTACGTTCAAAAACGGCCCTGCATTTGTTTTTCCAGCATCTGAACATCACTGTTATACACTACATCTAAAGCGGCCTTGTCTTACTGTTAAATCACATGAGTTGCAAGGATTTCAACATTACAACCCGACAATGCTTGTGCTTTCCCTTTCATGTGAACAGCAGCGCTCTAAAACGCTGCAAATGAAAAATGGCTTTGCTTTTTCTTTTTATCCTGTGTCAAATGAAAGAGCCCTGTGCAGGGCTCTCACACCTCTGTGTCAATGGACCAGCGGCAGATGCAAACCCACTCAAAAGGACAAATCAAATGAATCCCATGACCTACAGAACTGCATTTCTAACATCGGATGAAAAAAACGGCCTGCACACGTGTGAAATAAAATATGAAAGGATAGCTTTGCTTGCACAGAAATGTCTGTGAATATGTGAGGGTGGGGGTTGGCTAATCAATGTACATTATATTTTCCCCACAAGATTTCAATCAACTTGGAGGAGGCTCAGAAATTCGGTAAAACCAGTTTTTGGTCTCAGGCAGGTCACTTCTCAATTGAAAGCCTTGCCTTCCACTGGAGCACACACTTATAAGTGAACCATTCTGCAATGAAATGTGATGTGGCTGAGGGCGTGATGATTCTCTGCTCTGCCAGACTAGAAGGCAGTACTAGCAGGGAGGACCAAGAAAGGAAGCATGGCCAGATTTTGACCAAGAAGTGTGAGTTCCTCCAGCACCCACTCCCAAAGACAAACCAACAAACTACAAAGGGTATAATAAAAGTATGTTGTTGCAAGCTGAGCCTAGGGGAGACAGTTGGCTGTGTGGGATGAAACACCACCCTCCCATATGTGACAGATCCTCCACATTGACATTAAAGTAGCTATTCATTTTAGGCATTTTTCCCAGCCCTCAGAATAAGAAATAATTTTGTTTCATGTTATTTCTCCATGCAATTTACAGTATGATTTTTAGAGACTAAGTGCATGTTCCTAGGACTTTGTGGACTGAAATGGCCAGTAAAGATTTGTTCTGGCTGACTAAACAATTTGACAAGCATGAGAGTTGGTGAGAAGATGGAAAATGACATTGTGAACATGCTTAATCATTTGCAGAGTTATAACTGTTATGCATTTATTGAAAATAACAAAAATGTGCCAAAGGGCCATACTACCTCGCACAGAGTTGGCGATCTGCTTGCCTAATTCCCTATGATTCACTGACACCACATATCTATTTCTTATGGCTAGGATAAGTTGGAAGTTATGATATATGAGTTTTGCTAAAAATTGGACCTGGGAAAAAAGAACAATAATGAATGACAAACAGACAGATGGTGCTCCCTCCCCTTGAACCCATCATGCCAGGGGGTGGAGAGAGGAAGGAGAAACTGTCCTAGCCAGGTTAGGAGTAATTCTAGAGCACTCCACCCAAAATTGTAAAATTAATGATGTAATCTGTGCTATATAAGGGTGGCTGTACTAGACACAGGGACACACACACAAGAATCTGGCGAGACAGGAGAAAGAGAACAGAAGGAAAGGTGAACATTACCATCTTGGAGAGTGCAGAGACCAGACCCCTTGCCTAGCTGTCCAGAGAGTCCTGAGATTCAGCTGGCTGTCCAGAATCCCAAACCAAGGCTTACTTTGTAAGTAGCAAATAGCCCCTGCCCTGAATTGCATAATCTTTTCCTTTTTGCAACATAACCCCATTGAAAATCCCATTGAAAGTCCCAAATTGCCAGTATAATTCATTCACCTTCCCATAGTAGAATCTGTATTAGCCTGTGCATGTTATCATATTCCTTGGATAAATCTCTTTGTTGTCTGTATAACTCCTTAGCATTTTATTTAAGTAAATCAATGAATTGCCCTATAAGGAAATTCATGGTGTAAATAGGTAAAAATTTGAAATTAGCCCCCTTGTGCCTGGTGTCTTCTCTAATAACTATAGTCATTAAAGTATAGCCTCAACAAAATTAGTCTCCCTGTACCTGAAAACCGAATTTGCCAGTGCATTGTTTGCATTACCCCACACACTCCTAAATTGCATCTGTCCTATTAAATAACCCAAAACATAGTCCTATTGAGAGTAACCCCGTTTGTCTAGAATCCTATCTGTTATATACCTCTGTCCTTGTCCTTGAAAACCGATTTCTGATTTTAAAAGCTAAACTCCTTTCCTTAGCTACCTGTCATTGTCAATCCCAAATTTCCATTTGCCGTTTGTATTTTCTTTTGCATTTGCTTTCTCCCCAAAATCGATTTTCCTACCTCATTTCCACATTGATCTGTGTGCCTATTAGTAGTCTCTAAGCATCCCTATCTCCGCAAGTGTATCAACACACATTTCCTATCATTCTGTCCCATAGCCGTGTGAGAAATAATCCAAATCCTATTCTGCCATTTTGCTCCGAAAATGGGTTTTCACTTTCTTTTCTGGCTTCCCATCTTGGAGTGGTGGGCTTTATTCCAAATCTGATTTTCTCTTTCTATCCTTACTCCTTGCCACTGCCTTCCTTTTAAAGGGAATTAAGTAAGCTGATGTTTGGGGGTGAGTGTTGCAGGGGGAGTGCTTAACCTTGGTGCCATCACTTACTTTAAAACTGTTTTTCCTGTTTTGTCATTAAAGGACTGTGTGAAATGTTTTAGGATTTATGAAACAATTGTTCTGTAGGAATCATTGCATGTGTGTTGCCACCACATTGGGGGTGTTGTAAAATTGTTTGATTTTTTTTTCTCCATTAAACCATAAATTAATAAATATCTTATTGATACACACCGGCCTAGTTCCTAGTCCATTGTGACACAGGGTGTTTGTGAAGGTTGGGTGCGAGACGGGTTGGGGGCCTACTCAAATAAAAGAACCTGTGGTTTATTAAAGATAAAAAGCATTTTTATTGTGCACCACATTCATTGTCAGGGGAAGGAGTCCCTGGCTGGAGTATGCCGTGTTCTAAAACCGTGACAACGTGTTTCCCTCGACATCAAACCAAATCCGCATAAACATCTCCCAAACTCCCCTGTAGATTTATGACTCTTCAGGCAGATTCAGGCTGTATCACAATTCTGCAGAAACTGGCAAACCCACCAGAATCTAACCAGGAGATTTCCAGGAGACTGCATCGCCTTTGAGACAGTTCACCCAGGCTTAGTCACAAGGCTTGTGACTCTCAGAAAGGATGCAGTGCCCAGGAAAGACAATACTGCCTTTCTTACATCACCATAATGAGCCTTTAGGGAGGAGCTTGTTAAGCCTCCTGAAAACAAACCTTCCATAAGAACTGACATGCCTCCTGAACTGCACCAGCGAGGGATCTACATTCCCAAGCCACCAAATCTTGTAATTAATATAGAAGGTGTGTAAGAAGCTGTTTGGAGCAATATTTGTACTATGTACTGACATGGCTAAAAGCACCATGCACCTTGTGTTCAGCATGCTACGTCTGTTCTTTTCCATCCAGCCATCACCACCTTTTCATAGGCCTCTGACTTTCATGCAAATGAGTGTGCAATCGATTCTATTGCTATCCAAGGATATCTGGGAATTTTCAGGGACTGGAGTATTATAGATCTGTAAGCCTGGTGTAACACTGTCTCTCTGTCTCCCTGGGACACAAGAAGGTCATGGGTCAAAGTTGCATGCCTTGTGTAGATCGCTGATAAGAAACAGGTTATCAGGTCTATAAAAAGGAGTGAAAACTGGCCATCAGTTTGATCTGCTGAGGTAATGGCCAGCATTTCCATGAGGACAACCCTCAAATTGCATGAGTAACCATGAGCTCAAGACAGAAGACATAATTGCTGTATAAACAACAGGCTTTCCCATTATCTAGAAGGGAAAGGTACACTACTGGAAAATGAGGCAGTTCCTGTAGCCCTGATTGAGACCAGGAAATCAAAACAATTTCAAGAAATCCACTCCCAAAGCCAAAATGCCATTCTAAATGGTTTTCTACTTGTGACACCTCAAACGTTGAGTTTTCAGTCTGAATCATTTTCCATTTTCAAGATGGAGTATGCATGAGCAAAACAGAAGGAATGCAGTCCTTCTGATGCCATGAAGGTCATTGGTAGCTCCCCCCTATCTGGACTATAAGGATACTTGTTATCCTTAATTCAGCAGTGTTCTCGCCATTCTGAAATTCCTTAGGATCTAACACCTTGCCTATTGAGGCAGTACATAGTAAATAAATAATTGTTCACACTTTAATAATCATCTCCTGAGACCTACCATCTAATTTCACAAGGAAAACTACAGCCAATTATTTCAGTCAGAGAAATTAGGTTTTACCTCTGGTTTACATGTTTCCAGACAGTAAGCTATGTTCAGAAAATCTCAAGGAAGGAAGGAAGGAAGGAAGGAAGGAAGGAAGGAAGGAAGGAAGGAAGGAAGGAAGGAAGGAAGGAAGGAAGGAAGGAAGGAAGGAAGGAAGGAAGGAAGGAAGGGAGGGAGGGAGGGAAGGAGCGAGGGAGGGAGAGAGGGAGGAAGAAAAGAAGGAAGGAAGGAAGGAAGGAAGGAAGGAAGGAAGAAAGGAAGGAAGGAAGGAAGGAAGGAAGGAAGGAAGGAAGGAAGGAAGGAAGGAAGGAAGGAAGGAAGGAAGGAAGGAAGGAAGGAAGGAAGGAAGGAAGGAAGGAAGGAAGGAAGGAAGGAAGGAAGGAAGGAAGGATTCCCCTCCATTGATACTATGTCTTGGGATTCCTGCTGTAGCTGTTAAAGTAGATCTATCATCAAATGCACTCCCTTTGAAAACCAACCCGAAATTCCTGATGCCACTCCAGCACCCGTTATTAAGAGCAACTAAGTTGCAAATATGTTTCCCCACTCAAAGAGCATTGTGAACACAGAGGGTCATGTTCCCAATGAAGTAGAAAGTATCACAAAAAGGTGAACTCTATCCTCTAAGTCTATTTCTAGATTCATTGAGCAAGATCAAGAACCCCCAGGAGTATTCATGTGGTATGACCAGAGTACTTGTCAGTGTCTGAGAGGGGGCTCATATTGGCTATATATAGAGGTAGGCAAATTATCTGGTTTCTTGCAGTAGCAGCACTGTTCACAGGCATTGCCTGTTTCAGCAAGCTTCCACCTGGCTGCATTCTGTTTGCAGTCACAGATAAGGATTGTGGAGTATTTTTATCCATGTCACTGTGCCACACTGCACCCCTTTGCCAATGGGGAAAGAAAACTACCAGAAATGGACGCAATAACTCCTGTGCGCACTGAATCTGCAAAATTGCGCAGAGTTCCTAAACCATCAAGAGAGCTGCACGCACTGCCACATACACAGGCAAAGTGGTGTAAAAGTAGGAATCACTACTGTCATCTGCTGTCATCTAGCATCTGCCACTTGAAACAAGGCCACAGAAAGGCTAAAATCCGAAAATGCCCTTAAACACAACTCCGTAATCAATGACATACTTCAAAGTGCTGTTTTGGCACTAAATTCTGTCATCTTTCCAGTGAATGATTGGAAGTAAAAGGGTGCTGAAACCATGGACTCTCCAGGCAGTCAGAGGAATCCAGGCATCACTGACTGACAGCTACATCAGAAAATTAGCTGTCAAAATCCAGTTTAAATATAGTTTTTTTTCCTGAAAAATTGCAAAATCCACTATTTCATGCATGTTTGTTAAGGGCTAATTCTTTTAAAAATGTTTAAATCCTTTATACACTGTGCTTATATTTATATGGGAAAAGAAAAGACTTTAATGTCAAGGGGCACAGTCTGGGACAAATCCACAATGTAATTCTGATCTGACAGCCTGGTCTGGGAAATCTGACATCTCTGCTTAACACGTCCTTGAGAACAGAAAGGCTAATGGCTGTAAATGGTTCCCGCATAATCCCAACAGTCCACACAATGGGGCCACATTAGACATTTGTCTGCTGGCTGACCAAAGAACAAAGGACAGGCTGATGCATTGACCTCTGCAAGGAGGGACAGGATGTGAAGGAGGTTTCTCAGTGAACTTCAAAGGACTGGACAGCTGCTGCCTGGAA
This sequence comes from Ambystoma mexicanum, assembly GCF_040938575.1. Taxonomy (NCBI): domain Eukaryota; kingdom Metazoa; phylum Chordata; class Amphibia; order Caudata; family Ambystomatidae; genus Ambystoma; species Ambystoma mexicanum. The sequence goes on along the minus strand of NC_090935.1, from coordinate 125,155,765 downwards.
GGGGGAGGTTACAGAGGAAGACGTTGCTGTGAAATCCTGATTTGATAAATAATTGAAATCTGAAACTTGGGAGACATTAAACTAATTTCAGCCTTGTGATATGAAGACGTTAAGGAAACTAGTACCATGTAAGGAACCAAAGTTATGAAAAATGTTTGATTGTGGCAAAACTGTTAATGTCGCAAACTTACAATTGTAGGTACACAATCCACTGATAAGCGCCTAGAGATGTATCAAATTAGAAATGATTAATCCAAAATGTTATGGGTAAAATTGATACAAATCCATAGAATGACCAATACAGCTCTCACAAAGATGGGAATTGAATGTGGATGTAGACAATCCAATATGAAATATGTGTGCCCAATTTTCTGAAGGTACATAATGGTAGAAATGTACATGTGTGTAAAAATATGTTTTGGGTAAAAATCCAGGTGGGAGTTCCTAAATCCTGTCATAAAATGACAGCTCTGTGCAAGCTGCCAACCAAAACAAAGCACATGCCTGCAGCCACTTACAACTATGGGGGTGTGTTTTGAAGTTCTGCCCATGCCATACAATTTGTAATGGATAAATATAGGAGTTTGACTACACATAGACACACACTGCTTCCAGAACACTGATTCCAGAACCCATCCAGATGTCCGCGCAGCGCCTTATTGCAGAACTTTTTAACTTGTAGCTGACTCCAGAATTCTTGAAAGATCCAGATTTCTTTGCAGAATCCAGACTCTAGCATTGCAAACTTATTGCTAGCCTGACCCAATTGCAAACATACCGATCTTGAAGGGATTTAATTCTGAATCAGCTTGACTTGCTACCATTAAGGCGGGCCGCCTGAAAACTTGTATCCTCCTGCTATCTACCGGGTCCAGCAACCAGAAGGGGCTCTTCCGAATCCAGTCTGAGGTGCAGTCCAAAATTGACCAGAACCGCAACTCTGATCCAAATCCCTCCAGAGGTGCACTGCTGCCGGTAGACCTGATCCACCGAATGACCAGAGCTGACGGTCCAATTTAATCACAAGGTACTGTAACTATAACTAGGAAGAACAGTGACCAATAGTATATCTGCATTGTGTTATCCCTATCTCAACCCATCCCATCTTTAAGTCAGACCTCCAGTAGTGTTAGAATCTTTCTTGTCATAACTCCCTAGTGATTTTGAATAACTTAAGTAAATCCCAGGAAGAAGCTGATCACGTGACTGTAAGATCCATTTGTGGCATTCTCTTTTTCATAGTCATAATATAGTGTAAGCAAACCCATCTGTCATTTTCAAAAAGCGCATTGTTGTTTTCATTTTCGTGTCTTTTTTGCAAAACACCTCTCACTAAAACCTCTATAACTCCTTCAGTTTTCGGAACAGTGTATTTGACCTGTTTTTCTTCAATATCGCATAGTAAAAGTTTGCCATGAATTTGCAATCTTAGCCAAAGTACACATGTCAATTCCCCATTTCAATGTGCATTTCCATCCCATCCTGATCTGAAGTGTATATTGTTGTTTATATTACAGCCCATGTATGTTAGGACCTGATTAGTGTTGCTTTCTCAGAATTTCTATCCATTTGAGCATTTTTGCACCCTTTTGTAGTATTTCACAAGGCCATGTTCACCTATCATTTCAAACTGCAATTTGCCAAAATAAGGTTTTATCTCTTGTGTGGGAGGGAGGATTGCCTATAACTCTAGACATTGTATTTCATTCCTGAAAACCTGCTTGTTACTCACATTGGTGTAGGATTGCTCATTTGTATAAAAAAAAAACTTACTTTGCAGGGGGAACTTAACCTAAACGCTAGCTGTGTGCAAACAAAATGTTCTTTTTCCCTGTATTTTCTATTTTGCCTTCTTATACGTAAATTCAATTGCTTTGCTTATCTTTGAATTGTATTGTCACACTTTGGGTGATTGCTGCCCCATATATATACATCTATAGTGACCTATGTGTGATTTGAATATTAAAATAAATAAATACATTTTTACCTTTACAAACTAGCCTGATTCCTGGTTCAGTGTGACTGGGGGGGGGGGGTATTTTGAGAAGGGTGTGATATGAGTGGTATATCATTCAGAATATTGAATTTATAGACAAAAATAAATAAGGGTTTTATTTGCACACTACATGCTAGGCGAGACTTGGGTGTGTGCCTGATTGAAATACCTCACAGCTTAGGGGCTTGTGCCAGGATCCTGACTTTGACCTACCACTCGTGACACTCTAACACAGCATACTAGCCTGCAAGGTACAGACACCTTGCTGGGTTGGTGTACTGTGCTACAATGTACAAGCACCCCTCAAAAGAGAAACTCCAAGAATTGGGCCTGTTTGCAAAGGTAAATTCACCCTAAGATAAGTCAGAAGGAAATTAATATTTCTGAAATGGCGATCCCGGTAAAAATTAATATTGCTAGGGAACACTTGCCGCACAAACTGTTTGCCAGTGCTGAGTGAACAGGATGAACAGGTATGGTTACAGGAAATAAAACAAGTCACTGCAATAGATGTAGATACATGGCAGGACAAGGGTCCATTACATCAAGCGCTTGGTGAACTGTACATAGCCCTAAAAATAAAAGAGGAGGTGTGTACAATTGCCAACATAGTGGCCTACCTGTACCTCCACATAGGAATCATACAGGAAAAGCATGCAGACGATATAGTTCTGGCAAAGAAACAAGGGGAAGCACTGCAAAAAATACAGACTAATCTGGCAGAACAAAGACTCCAGAAGAGCCAAGAATCTGAAACAGAGGCTAGGCAGTATATTACCAAACTGAAGGAAGATCTGGCTCTCTTGCAGCAAAAGAATGCAGATCAAGATACCAAAGTACAGACACTGCAAGATGAGTATCAGGAAAGGGTTGACTCTTTAAAACAGAATCACCTGAAGCTGGCACAACAGTTAAATTACAACAGAGAATGCGCAGAACAGATAGTCACTTTACAGAACCACATAGAATCCTTGAAATAGGAAAATAATAAATTAATTATGAAAGATATCCACTCTCAACAGGAATTTGATTAGGTGCGCCAGAAATCTAGTGCATTGAAAAAACAGAGGGATGACATGGCTGCACAGCGGGGCACTCTAAATCAGGAAAGGGACGCCTTAGGCCAGGAAGTCAGCCAATTAAAAGCTAAGTTAGATGAAAGAAAGCTGGCACTTCAGGAGTTTAGTGAAATTAAAACTGAATATGAAAAGCTACTAGAGCACACCAGGCGGGTGGAGGATGCTCTGGAAAAGAACACTCAGACCAATAATGACAAAACTCAGGAGGTGAGCCTCCTGCAGCACAAATTGGCCCAGTATTTCCAATCCAGGCAGGAAGCACAGAGAGACAATGAGACTCTCTGTGAAAAGAATGACAGGATCCACAAACAGATAGCCGTGCAGGAGCAAATCATTGAGACCAGTAAGGCCTTAATAGAGGAGCAAAAGGGTCAGATTTTAGCATGTCACCAGGGAATACAGGCTGAAAGAGATGAGGTAAGAAGGGAGAGATAAACTCCTGAGCATAACCTCAGGACCCCTGTCATCAGGAACTTAATACCTTCAGTTCCATGAATTCTGCCAACCTCATGTCCACTGGCTCATATGAACCAAGGGCCACAGGGATGGTAGACTTCAGCACAATGGGAAATATGGGACTGACAGATCAGCGCCTCCCAGAAATGGATGGGCGGGCATCGCTGTACAGATTCCCAAATGTTAGGGCTAGCCTCACTGATTAGGAAGACTCGAGTGAGGGGAGAATCAGAGAATAGGATCCTCAAAAATACTGCCCACCAATGGATCAGTCTGTCAAATTTGATGGGGAACTCCATGAAACTAGGCACACAAAGGGTATCCTAAAGACCTCTTCCCTGCTAGGGCGGGGGGGTACTCAGCCAATCCTGGAAGCAAGGGAGAGTTATAAGACTCTTCTGAGTGCCACAGGTCTCAAGAGACCTGCCTCCACATTCAGCAAGCCATTCCCAAGCTCACAGAATCAGGGAGAGCCTAGAGGATAAGATAGCCACCTCCTGTAGCAGTGCCTCTGAGTCATAGGATGTGTGGACAAGGGTGACTAAGACTAAAAAGGCCAACAAAATGAGCACCTCGAGTTATACGAGCAAATGATGGATATTTTCCAGAGTTGCATGCAATATGTCAAATGGACATTTTCCCCGGAATACTCCAGCTTCTTTGCGGGGCTGGAGGATCAGAACCACTCAAGATGGCCCAAGATGGCCCACCTATAGGGCAGCCATTTTAAAGCAGTTCTCCATACATATGAAGCCTAAAGAGGCCCGCAAGGTGGCCTACAATCTGCAATGTGGGGAAGTCCAGGCCCCACGAGAATTTGTACAAGAGTTAAAATGTGCCTTTGCGCAGACCACCAGGAGGATGCACAGACAGTAGGGAGTTCATTAATACCTTCTTTCATGCACTCCCAAAATACATCATGACCAAGCTGGCGATGGTCTTTCATGAGAAGAGATCACTAGACTGGGTCATTGAACAGGCAATGCACATTTATGAAGTGCAGCAACCGGTAGAGAGTAAAAGTACAAATAAAAACCCCAAACTAACCAACACCTTTGCAGCTGCTAAGGTGGCAGAGATGAACGTTGCCCCCATTTTAGATCTGGAGATGGGGGGGCCTAGAAATATTCCTGTGCAAAATCTTCCTAACCAAAGACCCAGAAGGCCCTCATGCCAATCCGAAACAGGTAGTCAGGTAGGTAATCCCATAAATGGACCCTTAAATCCCCTGACTATATCAGCCCCCCTTACAAGGGCAACAGACACATCCTGGGCTATGAGTGGACTTCCCCAGCCCAAGGGGCGGGGGGGATCCAACCAGGTAGCTGCCAACCCAGGAAACTTCCCTCCTAACTTTCCCCAGAAGGGCAGTAATCCCCCAAATGCCAGATCGAGCTTCTTTCCCCGGTACCCACCAAACATAAAACCCCAAAACAACCCTTCTTTCTTTCCGAACTTTCCTGAACCCAGACAACCCAATCCGGGAGAGGTGAGACCAAGGTTGGAGGGTTACCAGAACTATCCCAACCAAGGGTTTTATGGGAGAAGGGACAGTTACCCTTCCCGTGATCAACCTAAGATGGACCAGAGACCCCCGTACTAGCCAGAGCGGGTGTCCCAACTGGAGCGCCTGGTCCAGAACTTGTCACAGGATCTGAGTCATATGTTGAGGGCTCAGCAGAACCCTCAGATGAACATGGCGGCTCAGACCCCCTCGAATCAAGGGTCTGGTACTCCAGAGCAATGATGGGGAGAGAACCCCGACCACCCACCGGTTCCCAGGGAGGAGGCACAGGGGCAAGGGGGTGTAAAGCCTTGGAGGAATCTTCCTTCCCCACTTGTGAAAAGTCCCTGGAAACCCAGGAACCGGAACCAAAATCTCCTGCCACCGAAAGTCTGCAACCTAAGGAACAGAGGGCCGGTAGGAGAAATAAAGGGACTAAAAAGACCCATTTTGTGGAGTAAGTCTGAGTCTTCCAATTTGAAGGAGAGGGGTCCTCAGAGGATTCTGGGAAAAGGATCTTCTCCTTCAGAGATGGGAGACCTCCTCTCAATGAAAAGTGGGTCCAGAGAGAGCCTAATCAAGACAGGGTAAATGTGGGGACTGTGTTAAAACCGCCCATCATTAAACCCCAGAATGACCAGCCAGAAAATCACCTTGCCCAAACCAATTCTGGTGACTGCCTCCAAAAAGAGGGGGGTAGCCCAGAATCAAAACCAGGGGAGCCCAAAACTTCCCCAATATCCAACTGTCACCTTTTTCTTACAGGTTCCCAAGCTCCCAAACAAAATCCTGCCCAAAACTACCCCTCTGTCAGAATCAAGAGTAGATAAATTAACCCACCAATTGGCCCAAAATATGCATTATCTTTGCCCCCTTGAGGAAAAGGAGGGAAGATTTTATGCCCCTGTCCAAATACAGGGGCAATGTACATTTTTGGCACTGGTGGACACTGGATCCTAAGCCACCCTTCTGTCAAAGAGGGCCTTTGATCAGCTGAATTCAGGAAGGGGGGTGAGACACCAGATCTCTCTCACCCCTCTTCCTGGACAACTTCAGAAATTCGATGGGAATGAAATTCCTGTCGAGGGGACGGCGGATTTAGACATTAAAATTGGGCGACAGAAGGTGAAACACCCGGTCATAGTTGTGACTCCAGACGGCACACCATGTTTCCTGGGGAATGACATCCTGCGTAGATTGTCTCCCCTCATAGATTGTGTAAACAAGGTCCTCTGGACCCAGACTAGACAAATAAAACTAAAACATAGCGTTAACCACGTTAGTCTAAATGGCACATGCCACATGGTTGAACAAAAACCTGACCAAATTGAATTCCACTTTCAAAACAAGCAAATCCCTGATGTGGCAGTAATTGCCGTAGGACAACAAACTGGTGATGGGAAGTCCTCTCTATTTCTGAAAATCAACCTTCCCTCCAGTCTAAAGTGGCATTCCACACTGGATGGAAATACTCTGAAATTCTATACCAAATCACAATCAGAAAATCCCACTCCTATAGTCCAGAATGATGAGAAACCAGCTCAAAGCTTGGCTAACATTCAGAAAATTGGAGAACAGTTGTTCATCCCTATTCAGTTAAATGTTCTCGCCCGAGTGTACATGAACAACGGTAAGAGCTTCAGCAGCAAAGCCATGTTCCGAAAACTCCCAAAAGATCCAGCCATTCCCACCTTTAAATTGACAGACAAATGGGAAATGGACCGGGAAACCACCAATTTCAAACATCTCCTGCCTACCAGGTGTATGCTCAAAATCTCCATAGGCAACAAGAGCATAGTCCATAGTTGTTGGGTCGTGCGAGATGTCCCTGCTGCATTTTATTTAAGCAATGACATTCTCAATTGCTTTACCATTAGATTGGACCCAATAAACTTCAAAGCCTGGTCCCGAATAGCAGGTAATCCCATGGACTTTGATGACCAAGAAATAGCATTTCGGTCAGCTCATTTGCTGCCATATGCAGTTGAAGTGCAGATTGGAGAGTAAGTCACCATCCCAGAACAGACCCAACAATTCACACTTAAAATACAAATTAAAAGAGGATAGCAACTGCAAAATCCTGATGCATATGTTCACCTCAAAGCTCATTTACAACAGCAAGGGTTGGGGTTAAACCCAACACCACTAGTCAATACAGAACATAACACATTCCAATAGTGGTGTATAAGAGCAACCTTAGGAGTATCACTCTGGGCGCAGGCACCATTATTGGAATGGCGGTTGATGACCAACATTTTTCCATAGATTTAGGTAATGAACTGGTGGACCAATCCCCAATGACTGTTTTTACAGTGCTAGCGACAATGACACAACACCAGACTAGATCTTCACCCGGCATGGGGGGAATTTCCTGGTGTACTCTTCCTGCCCTTTTGGTAAGGAAGAGGTGACCTGTGACTTCAGGAGGGATGAGGTGATCTTTCAGGTCCTCCAGGACTGCCTTCCCCACCTGAAACCATCTGTCCAAATCAGTACTTTAACCAGGGACTTCTCCACCCAGCTGGAGGAGGCCGCTGAGATAGCCAAAGCAGAAGTCTTTCCAGGCTTCAGGCAAATGGTGGAAGAGAGAGTCAACCTAGCTGATGCCTGTGTGACTCTGGAACAGAAGCAAAAGTTGAAACAAGTTTTCTTGGATTTCCAAGATCTCTTTGTGGTAGACTCATATGACTGTGGTCGCACTGACATCCACACAACAACAATCCCCACGGACCCTGGCATGACCCCAGTGTTTGTGAAGCAATATCGCTTGCCTCTCGCATCCATGGAGTCCCTTACTGAAATACCTTGAGTCCCGGAGAATAATCCGTCCAGTCCACAGCACTTTCAATAATCCGGTGCTGGGAATATTGAAGCCAAACGGCCAGTGGAGACTCTGTGCCGACCTTAGGGAGCTCAACAAACGGGTCCATACTTCCCGATGGCCTCTGCCCTACATTGACCAAGGGCTGGCCCAGATCCAGGGGTCACAGGTATTCACTGCAATAGACCTGACCAATGGATACTGGACTGTGCCTGTCAGTAGGGAGGACCAATACAAACTGGCTTTTACCTTTGGGGGCCAGCAGTACACATGGACCCGGACTCCCTTCAGATATCTCAACTCCGGCAATGAATTCAACATTTTCCTACATAAGGCCATGCCCTACCTGGGTATGAGGGGTAACCTGGCTTATGTAGATGTCCTCATCAAAAGCTCAACTGTGGAGGAACACATAGCGGAGATCCGTTATGTTCTGACACAGTTGAAGGATGCCGGAGCAAAACTCTCTTTCCAAAAGGTACAGTGGTGCAGGACCCGAGTCAACTTCTTGGGGCATCAGATAACTTCTGAGGGCCTCTGTCCCCAGGAAAAGAAAGTAGAAGCAATACAGAAACTAAAAGACCCCACAACTCTGCAGGAGCTAAGGAGCCTCCTTGGACTGACTGATTACAGTAGGAAGTTCATTGAGGATTACGCAGAGATCACAAGACCTCTGATCCATCTTTTGAAGGGGGGGTCAAGTGGGAGTGGGGTCCAAAACAAGCCGAGGCAGTAAGACAACTCAAAAGAAGCCTCTCACAAGGGCTTTGCCAAGCTTACCCTGTCAAAAACAAGGAGTTCTTCTTGGAGACATGTTCTCAAATACTTGCTTGACAGCAGTATTGTACCAAAAGCATGACAAGGTCAATAAAGTAATCTCCTATGCGAGTAAGACTTTATCCTCTGTGAAAAATTTAACGATTGTGAGAAGACACTCCTGGCAATGGTGTGGGCATTGAAGAATTATCCCTCGTTCATCCAGAAGGAACACATCATAGTGGAGACTCCACAGGAGCCTCTGCAATAGATTCAAAGTGACAGAATCTGGGCCGGAAATGTGAGCAATTCCCGAATTACTTCCTGGATACTGTCAATGCAAGGCTTTCCTGTGGAGGTCAGATATGGCCAAAACAAGAAGAGTCCCCTCGCGCAAGGTCTGGCTGACTTGAATGATTGTGCCAGAGAAAACTGTCTCGAGGACGAAAGTCTTAAAGTCAAGGACAACATGGAGGCATACCTCAATTCCCCACACAAAGTCTATCAAAAAGACAAGTGTGAGGGAATGCCCACTGTCTATGTGGATGGGTGCTCCTACCATGTTGACATCAACGTGGAAAATGAACTTGTGGCCGGCGTGGGGAATGCATGGGTGAATGATGCCCCAGAACCCTCCGCTGGGTACAAAATCGGTCTCCGTAGTAGTCAAGTGGCAGATCAGATGGCTGTGCATCAAGCCATCCTCACTGCTATCCAACACCAACTCCACAAACTGGTCATAATCACTGATTCATATTATGTACGGAACAGGTTCGTGGAGCACCTGGTTAATTGGAAAACCAGGGGCATGCTATGTTCCAACAATAAACCACTAAAACATGGAAAATTAATACAGAATATTGATGATCTGGTCACCTCAAATGGGATGACCATCTACTGGAAAAAGATCAGGTGTCATTCTAATGTAGAGGGACAAGACAAAACGATTTAGCTGATCAGATGGCCAAAACCGGATCCATCCAAGGGGATCTACTTGAGATCGAGCCCTGTTTGGGGAAATCCAGGTCACTGCCATCACTAGGTCCCAGACAAATGCTCACAATGAACTCTCCTCTGCCCAATGAAGTAAGGCGACCCCAGATGCTGATTTGATTACGGCTCTAAAAGGGGATGCAATAATTGGTAAGTTTTATCAACACAATGAGGACCCTGTGAACTTTCCCCTGACCAATACCGATTGCATTGGGAAAGAGGACCTCAGAGTGTTGATGAAATGTCCAAAAATGTTCCTAATCCAAGACGGCTTGTTGGTGAGGAGATCCATATCTGGCCATGACCAGTGGGTGGTCCCTACCTCATTCCGAAGCCTGATGCTAAATCAAGCCCATGATGCGGCCACAGCCGGTCATCGGGGGTTTTATACGACATTAGACATCTTACGAGAGGGTGCATTCTGGCCACACATGGGGCAGGACCTCGACCAATACTTGAAGGGGTATCTTGTGTGTGCACAATTTCAGCCAACATCACTCACACACCGTGCTCCCCTCCAAAAGAGGGGGATGACACTGCCTTGGTCAGATTTGCAAGTCGATTTTATCGGGCCCATGATTCGCTCCTCTGGAACAAGTACATGTTAACTGTAACATGCTTGTTTACTAAATGGGTGGAATGTCTCCCGGCCCCAAATTGCAAGGCAGAAACAGCAGCTGCCCTGATGATCAATCACATCTTCTCACGGTTTGGACTACCCCAAAGGATTGAGTCAGACTGAGGTAGTCACTTCACTAGTGAAGGGATGACAAAGATGTGGGAGATACTTGGGGTAAAAAGGAAACTACACATTGCATACCAGCGGTCCTCTACTGGTGGAGGTGAGAGGTACAAGAAAACTATTGGGAGCATATTAAAAAACTTTGTGGCAGATTCTGGGCCAAGTTGGGACATTCGATTACCCCTTGTCCTGATGGCCATCCGATCTACCCCTTCTTCTGCAACAGAAATGTCTCCATTTGAGCTGATGACTGGACGAAGGATGGTGCTACCCCAGCTTCTGCTCTATAGAACCCAAGAGCAGACCTTGATAAATGCCTCCACAAATCATGAATATGTTGAGAATCTGAGACAACACCTTCAACATGCTTTTGCACATGCTCAGCGGAATCTAGCAAGATCTGCAGACAGTATGAAGACCCACTATGACCTTAAGACAACTAAAAAGGAATATCAAGTAGGAGACCGTGTCTACTTGTACAATTTCCAAAGGAAACAAGTTAAAGAGTGCAAATTCCTGTCAGGTTGGCGGGTCCTTTTGAAATTGTGGACAGAATCTCACCAGTCGCATACAGAATCTGCATCCCCAAGTGAAGTTTGACAGAGGGGGGAGACAAATTGGTCCACATAAACCAGCTAAAGAGTTGCCAACCCAGGCATACCCTTGCAGCAAATAGAGGAGCCGACCGGAAACCCAAAAGGGTAAAATCCGGAGGCATAAACATATTGATTAAAGGTTCATGAAGTCTGTACCAGGAAAGAGTTCATATATTAAATATAGGCAGGAATATTGTAAATGATATTCAATGCATGCATCTGCCCCACTACACCATCGTAGCAGTGTAGTAGCAGTGGGGACATTTCCATAACCATTCTATGTTCTGTTTTCTAGAATTGGAACTAAGAATCATCTAATCACCAAGGAGGACTCCTCGTGTACCGGAAAAAGAACCAAGACCCCGGGGTGTCGCTCCACACTCCCAACCAGAACCAGCAAGGAGAGCATGTTGCATCTATCGCTGACTGGATGTCACGATTGAGTTGGGGGGGTATGTGGAGTATTTTTATCCACGCCACGGCGCCACACTGCACCCCTTTGCCAATGGGGAAAGAAAACTGCCAAAAATGGAGGCAATAACTGTGCATAAACCATCAAGAGAGCTGCACGCCCTGCCATATAGACAGGCAAAGTGGTATAAAAGCAGGAATCACTGCTGTCATCTGTCATCTGCTGTCATCTGTCAGCTGCCACTTGAAACAAGGACAAAGAAGGGCTAAAATACAAAAATGCCTTTAAACACAGCTCTCTAATCAATGGCATCCTTCAAAGTGCTGCTTTGGCGCTAATTCGGTCATCTTTCCAGTGAATTATTGGAAGGAAAAGGGTGCTGAAACCATAGACTCTCCAGGCAGTCAGAGGAATCCAGGCATCACTGACTGACAGCTACATCAGAAAATTAGCTGTCAAAATCCAGTTTAAATGTAGTTTCCTTTCCTGAAAAATTGCAAAATCCACTATTTCATGCATGTTTGTGAAGGGCTAATTCTTTTAAAAATGTTTAAATCCTTTATACACTGTGCTTATATTTATATGGGAAAAGAAAAGACTTTAATGTCAAGGGGCACAGTCTGGGACAAATCCACAATGTAATTCTGATCTGACAGCCTGGTCTGGGAAATCTGACATCTCTGCTTAACACTTCCTTGAGAACAGGAAGGCTAATGGCTGTAAATGGTTCCTGCATAATCCCAACAGTCCACACAATGGGGCCACATTAGACATTTGTCTGCTGGCTGACCAAAGAACAAAGGACAGGCTGATGCATTGACCTCTGCAAGGAGGGACAGGATGTGAAGGAGGTTTCTCAGTGAACTTCAAAGGACTGGACAGCTGCTGCCTGGAAGGGGAGGTTACAAAGGAGGACTTTGCTGTGAAATACTGATTTGATTAAAAATTGAAAACTCTTTAACGGAACAACCTACAGAGGGAGAAATCTGAAACTTGTGAGACATTAAACTAATTTCAGCCTTGTTATTTGAAGACATTAAGGAAACTTGTACCATGTAGGGGACCAACGTTATTAAAACTGTTTGATTGTGGCAAAACTATTAATGTCGCAAACTTACAATTGTAGGTACACAATCCACTGATAAGTGCCCAGAGATGTATCAAATTAGAAATGATTTATCCAAAGTGTTATGGGTAAAATTGATAAAAATCCATAGAATGACCAATAGAGCTCTCACAAAGATGTGAATTGAATGTGGATGTAGACAATCAAATATGAAATATGTGTGCCCAATTTTATGAGGGTACATAACGGTAGAAATGTACATTTGTGCAAAAGTATGTTTTGTGTAAAGATTCAGGTGGGAGTTCCTAAATCCTGTCATAAAATGACAGCTCTGTGCAAGCTGCCAACCAAAACAAAGCACATGCCTGCAGCCACTTACAACCATGGGGGTGTGTTGCCATAAAATTTGTAATGGATAAATATAGGAGTTTGACTACACATAGACTACACATAGACACACACTGCTTCCAGAACACTGATTCCAGAACCCATCCAGATGTCCGTGCAGTGCCTTTTTGCAGAACCTTTCAACTTGTAGCTGACTCCAGAATTCTTGAATGATCCAGATTTCTTTGCAGAATCCAGACTCTAGCATTGCAAAGTTATTGCTAGCCTGACCCAATTGCAAACATCCCAAATTTGAAGGGATTTAATTCTGAATCAGCTTGGCTTGCTACCATTAAGGCGGGCCCGCTGAAAATGTGTATCCTGCTATCTACCGGGTCCAGTAACCAGAAGGGGCTCTTCCAAATCCAGTCTGAGGTACAGTCCAAAATTGACCAGAACCGCGCAGCTGATCCAAATCCCTCCAGAGGTGCCCTGCTGCCAGTAGACCTGAATCCCCCAATGACCAGAGCTGACGGTCCAATTTAACCACAAGGGACTGTAAGTATAAATAGGAAGAACAGTGACCCATAGTATGTATGCATTGTATTATCCCTATCTCAACCCATCCCATCTTTAATTCAGAACTCCAGTAGTCTTAGAATCTTTCTTGCGCTGATTGTCTCACCTCTGTTCCAAAACCATAACTCCCTAGTGATTTTGAATAACTCAAGTAAATCCCAGGAAGAAGTAGAGTATCCACAACAGGACGGGTTACGCTGATCAAGTGATTGTAAGATCCATCTGTGGCATTCTCTTTTTCATAGTAATAATATAGTGTAAGCAAACCCATCTGTCATTTTCAAAAAGCACATTGCTGTTTTCATTTTCATGCCTATTTTGCAAAAACCCCTCTCACTAAAACCTATATAACTCCAGTTTTAAAGATAGAAACAAACTTTGAAACTCTCATTGATACCAACCATCCTTAGCTGTCTCCACAACTAAAAACTGCATAGGAACAGTGTATTTGACCCGTTTTTCTTCAATATTGCATAGTAAACGTTTGCCGCGAATTTGCAACCTTAGCCAAAGTACACGTGTCAATTCCCCATTTCAAAGTGCTTTTCCATCCCATCCTGATCTGAAGTGTATATTGTTGTTCATATTACAGCCCATGTATGTTAGGACCTGATTAGTGTTGCTTTCTTACAATTTCTATCCTTTTAAGCATTTTTGCACCCTTTTTGTATTATTTCACAAAGCCATTTTCACCTGTCATTTCAAAGTGTCATTTGCCAAAATAAGGGTTTCTCTCTTGTGTGGGAAGGAGGATTGCCTATAACTCTAGAAATGCTATTTCATTCCTGAAAACCTGCTGGTTACTCACATTGGTATAGGATTGCTCATTTGTATTAAACAAAATCTTCCAGGGGGAACTTAACCTAAACGCTATCTGTGTGCAAACAAACCATTCTTTTCCCTGTGTTTTCTATGTTGCCTCCTTATAAGTAAATTCAATTGCTTTTCTTTGAATTGTAATGTCACCCTTTGGGTGATTGCTGCCCCATATATATATCTATAGTAACCTATGTGTGATTTGAATATTAAAATAAATAAATAAATATTTACCTTTACAAACTAGCCTGATTCCTGGTTCAGTGTGACCGGGGGTTGGGGGGTATTTGAGAAGGGTGTGATATGAGTGGTATATCATTCAGAATATTGAATTTAAAGACACAAATAAATAAGGGATTTATTTGTGCACTACATGCTAGGCGAGACTTGGGTGTGGGCCTGATTGAAATACAGGATGCATCACCTTCTTTATGTACAATCAGATAGCATGCATATAGGAACTACGCGTGGTTATCCTGGGGGTATCTCCTGGCCCTATAAACTGATTCATACCTCCCTTAAGGCACTCCTCTTGTTGAATTCGAAGGTTAAATGATCAAGAGGGCTTGCAAGAATATGTAGCTGGAATGATGAGGTCAAACCCAGATTCCTGAAATGCAAACATTCACTCTCTGAGGCCCGCACTTAAGTTAGACATCACCACCTCTCTGTCCCAGCTGATTTCAGAAGCTTGACACATTCACTGATGGGGAAACACCAAATACTTATGCCCAGCCCCTTGGCTAAGTATACATCTATTTCGCTTCCTCGTCCACCTGATCTCTTAAGAAGCTAATGTCGTCATTTAGGAATGCCCCAGCAAGATGCCCACCATGTATGTGTGCAGATATAGATATCTCTTCCCAAAAAAGCTTATATTGTGCACATTCCAGCTTCCTCCCGCTTCCAAGCGTCAGACCGATAGGCGTCATTGATGCAGGACTTGTGGAGTCTGGAAGGGCTTCATAGTTGGGACAGGAGATCATCCATGAACTATCCACTGAAAGGAAAACTGCTCTTCTAAGAGGTGTACAACACCAGCTGTAAGTTGACGTGCCACTCTACAGTCTTCTTTGGTACCCAGAGATTAAATTCCTCAGAGACCTGTCTTGCAAAGATTGACAATGTCCCTTTTGAGTTACCACTTTGGTGGAAAACCAAATTTCTGGAGGAATTGGTTACAAAGAGGATGATGAAGCAGAGAGAGATTGGCCAACTTCTCCCTAAATTACTATATGATCTACCAGTTGGGTCTCTTCTCCCACTCATAACATGGCTCTCTATCCCTATTATGTACTTACTTTTGTAATGGAAGGAGAAATTCTGCTATGGTACTTACTGGGTTTAACAACTCCTTACACATGGCATTTCATCTCGCCCATCCAACAGCCCTACTAACACTGCAACATATTCCGTTGGGGGAATAGGTGTCTTCAGAGGGGATTGTAATTCCCCTGAGGGGTTCGTTATGAATATGGCAAGGTACAGAACCTAGATGGTCAGCTCCCAGTCAGCTTTATCGTCCCAATCCAACTTGATGGGTTGTCTCGCTGTAAAATAATGCCTCCTGCAGAACCTTCATGATGTACACTATCCGCCGGTCAACCTCCCTAGATCCATTGCCACCTAGGAATGCCCCTTTCCCAGTGAGTAACTGTAGATGCCAATCCCTGTGTGCTACCCTCCAATAACAGCTTCTTTTTCCATTTGAGCCAGAGTACAAAGAAACATACATTTCACACCTCGTGCATTCAAATGCCATAAGGGTTTTTTTTTGGAGGAGGATAATCAAGTAAGTCCAGATGCGACATAATTAGATTCATCGGGCCGAGACACCACAAAGACAAATGCATTTCCTTTAATGTCTCCCACATGCCTCAGTTGCTGGCACTCACTCTGATTTACTGAGCAGAAGCTTATGCCTGATATGTCGGTTCACTCTCAACTATGCCTAGACGCAAAGCTATTCTCATTTCCATCCTGTCGGTCCCCCGGATCCGCCGCCTCAACTTTCGCATTTCTCCTAGATGGATCACACATCATATATTTCCTTCTGGAAACAATGTCCCAAAGACACTCAGGGGGGCTACTCCCACTTTCTTGACTTATCGGAGACCTGGAGTGGTCTGCCGTTAAATAAAAGAGAGCCTTGATAAAGTTGCTTCCTGAAACCTGCTTTTGAGGGTGATCCCTGTCATGAAGACAGGCACATTAAATTAAAATTAAAAACGTAACTAAGTATTACGGTATAGGGGAGGTATTATAAACCCCCTGCAGAGTTGGCAAATGGTTCCTAAGAAGGAGGTGGATACATGAAACATAAATACTGGAATGAGGAATAGGGACATGGAGGTAATTATATTGAATGGATCTGCAGCAACACCAGATATCAAATTTGATGTCAAACGTCTGTCACAAGCATGATGATGGAAATAGTCAAAGGACTGATTGAGCGCAAATGTTGGATTCTATGCTTGGGAGTCGAGACTCATGAACATGGACATATAAAATTCCCGCTTAAACTCCTGGTGGTGATTTGACACGCTGCGCAGTACCTCCTCCTTTGAAATACGCACTGCCTCAAGGACAGTGCAATGGTTGCAAAGGACGACACTTGTTATTATAAACAATGGATTTTGAGGTGAGGCAATAAAATGGCCCTGTTTAGTGTAAACATGATTAGGTTGAATAACTCCTTTCTAAGAAATCATTACTATCTGATCAATGATTAATCCTTCCATTGCAATGCCCATATCCAACAACATTCCGCTTGTCATAGCAGATTATCGCAATCTCCTTTCGTTTTCACCTTGATACTTTGGTCCAGCCACGGCAATACATTTGAGTTTATTTCCCAGTGTGTTGGAGGTCTCCTAATGTCCTGCCATGGAGAGTCTCACAAGATGTGCACTCTGTGTGCGTTCGAGGATCCAAGCACTGGTGGCTTTTGAATTTGTTAATTATTTCCTCCAAATATGTCTGAGCGACAGAGCATAGGAAGGAACCCAGAACCATTCTAGAGAGTTTCAGAGGGGAAGGTGGGTCTGGTGAGGGGGGGGTTCTCCTCCCAGAGAAAATGATTCGAATATTGGGTAAACATGATGCATTTTACAACATACTTAGAGGGAAAAAACAGACAATTTCCAATTAGTTTTGTAGGCTAGCTCATGAAATACTCCAATAGATACAATTCTGTAACAGTGCACATGATGCCTCAACATATGCCAGTATATGACATGTTCATGTTGGCTGTGACTATACATTTCTATGTTGGCTAGACCAATATATGCCAGTATTCCCATTTAAGAACACACTAATGTTTGCTTTGCACATGATGCCATTCATGATACTATAACAAAAAATGTCCATGCAGGCCAATATATGGCAGTACCCCCATGTAAGAGCATACTCCAGTTCGCTTTGTCATCAAAAATGCCATCTCACAATATGAAAACATGTGCAAAGTGACTACACCAAAATAGATCTCTAGCCACGTAATAACACATCATGATTGTTTTAAAATTGATGCTCAGTCTAAAATGCACTGCCACAGTGAGACATAGACAGAGTAGGTGCACCCAAATGCCATTCTTGCCACATAATAACACATATCATGATTGATGTATCATACCTGCCCATCAAAATATGCCATGCCAAACAAATGTCAGTATAGCCTTACATAAACAATTATCATGATTGCTTTACTAAATATGCCTATTAGAAAATGCCATGACAAAGAAATAGCTAGCTTGGCTGCACTGAATGCCAGTCTAGCCTTCTTTCATGCCAGCTTTATCAAAAATGACCAGCAAAATAATGTCATGCTACAGTAAAAAATGACTAGATCGACTGCACACAAATGCCATTCTAGCCACCTAGTAACACTTATAATGCCAGCTTCATCAAAATATTTCCATTAAAGAATGTCATGCCACAGTAAAAAAAAAATAAACAGGCTGTACCAAAATGCCAGTCTATTCACTTATTAATACTGATCATGCCTGCTGTATCGAAGTTGGCCAGTAATAAAATGTCCTGCTACAGTAGGAAATGACTAGACTGGCTGCTCAACAGTGCACATCTAGACAGATAATAACACTTATCATGCTGGCTTTATCAGAGATGCCCAGTGAAAAATGGTGTACTGTCATCTTTGATTTTGTCAATTTGCCCAACCCGTCTTCTCCCCCAATATCTGTGATCCAGTATCGGTACAAACACCCCACAGAACACATTGTCCAATATTCAGATTAGTATTCACAAACACCCATACACTTGCTCATTAATGTATGCAACCAGCACCCATCCATGCATCATACACTCATCTCATTCAAATATGCATGCATACACAATACATACATAATACATACATAATACATAATCTTGACTTCAGCCCCACTCCTGATCCTACTCCTCTTCATTTGTCAGAAGTCAAACAGGGAAGCCCTAAGGCTCCCAAGGCACACAAACAGGAACCAGGAAGCAAAGACCAATTCTTGGTTATTGCATATGGGCACTGGAACCTGAGCTCTCTCTTGTTCCAGACCCTTTTTAATGTGCGGGGAGGTGCAGGTGTGCCCCATGCACAATAAAAGGTGAAGTTCACCAGCATGCATCCCCAATGGGCCATGCAAGACTGTGTAAGCAAAAACACCTCCAGCCTGCATGGCTCATTGTGCATGTTTTCTGGGGAACAAATCTGTCAAAAAGGATATCATGTTGCTAGCCTGTCCAGGAGAGCTCCCTCAGCTGCAGAAAGCAGCTGGAGGAGTGCTCACTTTTTACTCTGAGATGGCTCGGCTCTTCCATAATGGGCGAGGGTACTGATGGATCGGCTTGGCACCTCCTCGCCCAATATGGATAAGCCGAGACTGGCTCTGAGGACAATGCATGCATTGCATATCAGTAGAGGGGTGCAGTTTGAGCTTCCATCAGCCTCACTTGTTGGTGTCCCTTTTCTATTTTGCTGATGTAGACAACAGAGGTGAAGGTTTGTCTTCTGTTGCCAAGCCTAACTGTATCAGTTTAATTCTGGATTGTAGGGGAGACTCTTGGAATAGCCTCCGGGCCCTCTATTCCACCATTTAGAGGGCCTGTAGCAGCTATAGTTGCCGGCTAAGCTAGGATAATTAACAGGTGGAAGCAGGATGTCTGACTCAGAATTGGCTGGTTGACTCAGGTGCAGTTGATTCAAATCCCTTTTTAGTCTCCATCTGATTATGGTGGATTGCTGGGTGTGTTGTTATCTAGAGAGATTGGTACAGGCGCCAGATGAGATCTTTATGCTTTCTGTATATGTTACCCCTCCAGTCTCTTGATTAGTGTCTGTGCATTCTCCTTTTCCTCCTCTATTTCTTAATTTTCCACTCCATATCTCCTTCTCTTTGTTTTTTCATTGTATCTCCCCAGTTCCTTAAGTCTCCCCACCTATCTTCTCATGCCCATGTTTTCTTGGCTTTCCTTTTTGTTTACTTTTGTTACATTTTGTGTCGGTATTTGCTCCCTCACCTTCTACCCACTAAAACTCCTTAAGTGCCTCTTCAGATACCGCCCATTGAGGGTTTTCGCTGCTCCACCTGCTTTGACAGTGGAAAGAGCTTCCATTAGCTACCACATTGATTTTTTTCACACATACATGTTCTTGTGTAGCTCACCCTACTAAATAAATCACTTCTAGACATCGTAGTAATTTTTACTTTGCTGTTTCACTTCTGTGTATGTTTCTTTTATGTTTCTACATGTTTCCAGATTGAGGAATAGCAATATTCCAAAAATGTGTGAAAAACTATATTTACATAGGTAAGTAACTTATTTTTC
Organism: Ambystoma mexicanum; assembly: GCF_040938575.1. Lineage (NCBI taxonomy): Eukaryota > Metazoa > Chordata > Amphibia > Caudata > Ambystomatidae > Ambystoma > Ambystoma mexicanum. The sequence continues at coordinate 125,135,805 of NC_090935.1, read as the reverse complement.
TAGTTATGTAATTTCTCATGACGTCATTTCCTGCAGTGTCAAAATATACACACTTGCATTGCTTCACTTTGTCCCACAAATCCTAGGAATGGCCCTGCATGCAGAGACAGAGAAACAACATCTTTCTTGCAAGCCACTCACAGATATAACACACACTGAAATATATTATAGGTTTATGGCCCTAAAAGAAATGGATCAACCCCTCAGTGATTATTGGCAAGTGGATGTTTTATTTGTACTTCTTTATCAACTTTCACTGTGCCTTTTACACTCCCCCCCCCGAGCATCAACATATCTGTGTGAAAGCCACATGAGTGGGCATTTTGCTTTACTTTACTTTATTGATTTATATAGCGCTGCCTCTGACTCTGAGGCTTAAGGGCACTAAACACAGTGACAATAACACACAGGCAATACAAATATTCAAGGGTAGGGTCCCACTGCTACAAAGTTTCTGGTGCGGACAGGTCAGATTAGTTAAATAGAAGGGTCTTAAGTCTCTTCCCAAAAATCGTGATTGACTGTTCCTCTCTCAGACTCAACGGAAGGCTGTTCCAGGCTACGGGAGCTGCTCCATAAAATGCTCCTTTCTTAACCTGAACCTGTTTGCAAGCAGGAATGTTCAATTGAGTGGAGTTGTTGGATCTCAAATGATGCATATCGGATTTAACAGCCAGGTCATCCTTGAGATAAGCTGGTGCTGTGCTTCTCAGGTATGTATACGTGATTAGCAAAAGCCAGAAGCAAATTCTCTCTTTGATCGGAAGCCAGTGTAGGTCTCTTCTCGCTTTAGATATGTGGTCCTTAGGATAATAGATCAAAGGATCTCCCGGACAAGGCCCCAGTTTCTTCAACAGAGGTGTAGTCCATGAATTTTGAATGCTTCTTGGGACACATATGTCCCTAAAGGATGCATTCACGAATCTGCATAAATAAGATATAAGTACGGATTAACTTGTCTTAATGGCCAAGGCCGGGCAGACATCCCGTTTGCAGTTCATGGGTTTTGGAGATCCAACTATGTTCAGATTGACCTGCCTGCCATTTCTCATTACATTGCTGTTCTTTGATTTAGCAAGGTGAGAATCGCTTTCGAAATACTGGCTATTCTTTGCATGTGATGGGTTGGAGAGAAGATGTCCTTAATATTGCATTTTTTTATTATTATTATTAATATTATTATTGTATTTATTGAGTGCAGACCTAGCTTCAAGAGGCAATAGAGCACTTTACAGATGTATAAAACAATACCGACGCACACAGAGTGCTTTACAGAGGTATACAGCAGGACAGCATCCCTGAGTTGTATTTCCATATTTGTAGAAACTTCATTCAAATACTGATTTTACCTTTTTTTACATCAGGCAACCAATCTTTATTGTACCATTCAAAACATTATTTGAGATTAAACGTCTCCACTGATCACTTTAAAAGCCCCCTCACTACAACTACATCGATGTCATAAAAGATATTAAGTCAAATTTAGTTTCTCATTCAATGCTGTGAGATTTCAAAACCTTTGAAAGTGTGTTCTAGCAGTGCAAAAAACCTTTATCTAACACTGTTTTGATGAAAACGTGATTACAATCAGCCTTAAATATTGTGGCATAGTTGAAAAATTTGCAAATTGTTTGAAGCATTACAGCTTTTAAAACTGCCCTTATTTCTGTGGTTTTCTTTTAAAATACATTAAACATATGTGTTTATCAGAGCTTTAAGGATTCAGCACCAGGCTGACCTTGCCTTAAATTAGTTTGAACATGGGTTGGTTTGTGTCTGTAGCAAAGGCCCCAAGATGTCCCCTGTCCCCCAAGGACTGTATGTGTATCCTACGAACCGGACTGCAGCCAGGTACAGGTACATGTAGCTGATTAGTCATCAGTATCTGGAAACACACATGTTGAATCAGCTTAAAACCTGACTCACATGCTCCTTCGATGAGGAAGAGGAAAACAGCCCCTGGACCATGTTTGGGCGCTTTAGTGAAAAGAGAAATAAGCAGGTGCGTAGAATGGGTTCTTGCCCACAGATAAGCCCAGATTAAACATTTATTAAAAGTCACACAGGCAATAGAGACATGCTCCTTGCAGTGACATCCATTCCATGAGGAGCACATGGGGGCACAAGGAGCGAGACAATAGCTTTGTTGAACACATTTTCTACTGTGAAATAGGTTTGCAGCTTTGAGCTTCCTTATGACAGCTGGCACTTTTACTGGTGATTTTGCAATCCCATAACAGCCATTAGCCTCAACTTGGTGTCACTTCTGCATCACTCTCCAGTCTCCCCAACTTCATCCTCCTCCCCCTGCACTCTCACCCCTCAAATAAGATGTTCCCATTCTCCCAGGATCTCCAAGCTCATCTATCCCTCCCACCTACCGCACAGCACCTGCTCCTCTCATCCACCCCCTTTAGTTCTTTTACATTGCCTCTGGAATGCACAATCACTCTGCAACAAGTCTTCCTGCATCACTGACCACTTGAACTCCTATCACGTTCAACGCACACTTCTTGTTATCACAGAAACCTGGGTCTCCCCCTCATGACTCTGCTACACTAGCAGCTCCCTACACTGACTCCACACTGACTCTACTACCTTCTCTCTCTCACCCAGACCCATTGGGGAGGTTCGAATTGTGGGGTCCATAATCAATAATGCCATGAACAATGCCCCTATTCAACTCCTGCCTCAGACTCTTTGCTGTACTGGCTCTCTATTGGTCCTCTGGTCCTTTCAACTCCTTCGTCGCTGATCTGACCCTTCTTCTTGTGGCAATATCTACTGACATCCAGATTGTCATGCGGGCAGGATTTAATCTTTCGAAGCCCTCCACAGCTACCTGCCATTTTGATCATATCTCAGGGTTACTCATAAAAGGATACTATGGTAGGCCTTAGGTATATCTTCAAGTTACTTTAATCAGGTAACATAGATCATCAGGTACATTAAGGAGATAGGGAAGTACAAGGGGGAGCCCCTCTGGCTCCCACCACTCAGGATACATCTTCCAACTGCCCTGGATGGGATCACATTCACACTCAACATTCCAGCAACTCTCCTACCATTCCATTCATGACATCAAAACTTGCATTCACACCTCATGCATTCAGGAAGTGGGGACCTGGCAGGAAAATCAATCATAGCATACCTCATTCCGTTATACCCAGACAAGCACACTTTGCAATGAGACAGCACTGCACACAAAGTCATAACGCCTGCCTTGAACTTAAATCCCTCCTATCTGACCACTCCTTCTACTCCCTCACCTCCAACCTACTCACTTCTCCATTTGCCCCTCTTCCTACTATCACTCCATTGTTCACATTAACTTCTTGTTTCCTCCACCTTCTACTCCTCATCTCTCCTATTCAATGTCTTAGAGGAAATGCAGGACTCTATTGCCTCTTGCTTTGATGATGTGAGGACCTCTCTCCTCTATTCATGCCTCTTCCATTGACAGTGCCTTCTCTGATCTTCGCCATGTACTTTTGACTCCATTTGACAAACACTATCCTGCTCACACATTCACAACTATCCATCCCATTCCTAAGCCTTGAATTACCTCTGAAATGTAGACCCTCAAAATAAACATGTTCCATGACCTGCAAGGCTGGTGCAAATTATGGACACCTGCCTTACTCTGAGCCTACAAATCCTTCCTTGCTGACCTAACCTATGCATTGGACTCTGCCAAATCCTCCTACTTCACATACCCAATCTCCTCTATTCGCAATGGCTTCTTCAAACGTTCATCTAAGCTCGAAATGTGTACAACTTCCAAGCTAATATCTTTCGCCACATCCCTTTTTGCTATTGGCTTTCCTCACTCCCGTTCTTCTAAATCTATACAATTCATGGCACTCTCATAGCCATCTTCTCTCTCCCCCAGTGCTTCTCCCACTACCACTCCCCACCTCTTCTACAATTGTCTACTTCTCCCCTACCTCTCCTTTTGAGTTAGGAACCATCCTTCCCAGTGCCAATATTACACTCCAATCAACCCCTTTTCTCCACCAAATGGTCAAAGATGCAGTCTCCATACCTTGCCCATATGTCTCTAAGCTGGTTAACCTCTCTGTCCACTGGACTTATCCCTACCTCTTTCAAGTCTGCAACTGTCTTACTCCTGTTAAAGAAATCCTCTGCTGAGCAAGCTTGCCAGCAAACTGCTGCCCAGTTTTTCACCTTCCCCATTTTTCAAACGTCCTTAAGGCTGTGGCGTTCTGCCGGACGGCCTTGGAGATCCACGTCAATCTGGATTCTAGACTAGAAACTCCACCCAAACTGCACTCATGCATGTCTCCAATTTCCTCAGTAATGCTCTCAAATCCAAACTCTCCTCTATAATTTTCCTTTGGGTCATTTCTGCCGCTTTTGACACTGCGACCACTCCTTTCTCCTACATGCTCTTGACTAGATTGCTTTCTTTCCAGACGGTCGATCCTTTAAAATCTCTTGAAACTCACAAACCTCTGACCCCTCTCCCTCTCAGTGTTTCAGTGTTGCTCTTCACTCTTTATACACCTGCCCTAGTAAAGACTTATCTCATCCTTTGGCTTTGACTATCACATTTTTTTGTGATGACACTAATATATGTTTCTTCTTTCCCTCCTTCACCCATCCATCTCGGAATGGGTTACCAATTTCCCCACTGCTATTCATCACTAAATGGCTCTCTGCTGCCTCATGCTGAACCCTTCAAAAACAGAAGTAATCTTTCTCCAAGCTTCCAATATCATCCCTACCCTTCCCTCTACTATCTCCTTCCCACCTGACCTTCCTGCTCCTTCACCCAAGGCTCACGATCTTAGGCTCTTCTTTGATAGCGACCTACAACGGCAGAAATTAATCACTTGCATTGCCTCTGCTGCTCATATTAATCTCCTCAACATTCTGGAAAATTCATAGCAGGTCTTAAGTAGAAATTGGGATCTTGACTGGTATTCTTACATGAAACCAGGGGACATTGTGCCCGGCAAGAGACAAAGGATGCGCGACTGGATATTTGTCACTTGTAATACTGACAAGTCTTACCCAGAGATTTAGGCATCTACATGGTGGGTCAGAATAGTTTAAGAGCTAGTTATTTCATTTTGTGTAGGACTGTCCAGTTGATCTATAATATTAAGTCATTTAAGTACTGTATTAAAAAGAAAATCCGAATTTATAGGTGCTTAGTTTGTTCTGGTGGAAAATGTGGCTGATTGTGGGGGTTCCACTATTATGGATTTTCCTTGGCAACCTGCATAACTCTAACTCTGGAAAATATTACATGACATAACTGGAACTACCATAGCATAACTTAACATAACATAACAATCACAGTAATATCCAAATTTGACAATTACATACACTTTCAGTTTGAGAAGCATGATATGATCAATTCTAATAAACTACCTGTTTACTATTGTAAATTTCAACTGAGCAATATAATTTGACAAGGGATTATTTGATTGAAGTGTCAAAAACAAAGCTGTTGTCAAATTGTTTGATCATAGGTAATTCCCGACCTCCAACCAAGTGTTTGCAATATTTTGTCCCACTATGTTGGGTCCAAAGACTCATCACACTGTTTACACTTATGTTCAGAGGGTGTACAATAAACTTGAGTAAATTGAATTGTTCAAATTTCAAGTCACCCACATTTCAGAAAATAAAAGTTTGAACCAAGGTCACATTAATGAAAACTCCTTAACCAATTACTGACCTATCTCAAACATCCCTTACCTGGAAAAACGTCTGGAAAAACCTACATCTATGAACACATGCTAGAACATGTAGAAAGCAATCCGTTACTTGACCAGGCACAAGTAGGGTGTAGACCCATGAGAGGAGCAGAAACAGCACTCCTTTCCATTTTGGATGGAACACTAAACACTAACGCCAACTCCAATATCACCTCTGCGCTATTACAACTAGACGATTCGGTAGCCTTCAACACAGTTCACTACAAAACTCTCATCAAAAGAGTCCAAGAAATAGGGATTAATGACATGGCATTGCTATTGATTGATTGATATTTTATTTCTATCGCGCTCATACACAAGTGTTTCATGCTATGGGTAAACTCCTTCCTAACAAAAAGAATGGAAACACCCGGGTTGAGCCCCTTCAAGTCACCAACACGCACACAAACCTGTGGAGTCACACAAGGTGCAACCCTCTCGCCGCTACTCTTTAACAACCACATGACCTCACGCATGTACCTCCTCAAAAGACATGGACTCACTTGCAACAACTATGCAGATGGCACACAGATCATCTAAACAAATCAACACTACTGGAAAGCAAGACCAATCCCGTCCCCGCTGCCCCACACAAATAAACAAAGCATTAAACTCACCCCAGTCAAAACCGAAATCATCATTGTGCCAAACAATCTTTTAGGCCAACATCATATTCTATTACCTAGTGAAATGAAAACCGACCTGAACCTTCAAAAGTAGTTAGAAATCTCTGTATATTAGTGGACAACAACCTAACACTGGAACCGCAAGTCAATGTATTCATAAAGAAATGCTTCTTCCACCTACACACAAACAAACTGGTTCTACATTGCCTCATCTTCCCACAAAAAACACTCACCTTCATCTCCCTCGTCATGTCAACAACAGACCACGCCAACAGCATCTACCCTGGAATGCCAGATTACCTCCCAAAAAAACTACAGCGAATACAGAATGCAATGGCAAGTCTACTCCCAGACTCACCAAGACCAAGAAAAAACACACTCGCATGTATAACCTTAAAATAGCCACCAGACAAAAAAAGGATTTACTTCAAACCCCTTTGCATAGCATAGCATACTCGGACAATGAACAAACTTTGTGATGGGAACAATCCCCACCTACAACCCGAAATGAACACTCAGATCCGGTGATGACATATGCCTTGAACCAAAGCAGTACTCGAAACTAAAATATGATGGATTAGGGTTCTTGCGCATCTCAGCAAAACTTTTTAACTCACTCTCCAAGGATTTACAAACAACAAAATAGGTAACGTTTAGAAAACTACTAAAAACCTGGCTCTTTAACTCACCCATCTAAACAGGTGACATTATGGAGAAAAACACCTGACCGCGAGAATAGGATAGGCACCACAAACATTGGTAAAACCAAATTGAGCCAAAATGAACTGGACTGGCCCAACGAAAGGAAAGCATAATATCGACTAACTGTAAAATAAGGAATTCAGCCTAATCAGAACAATGCAATTTACTTATTTTTATTTATTTATTTATTTGTTAATAAGATGTTCATAGCCGTAACAGGCTTTACATATATAAAACACAATTTTCTTTCCATTTCTAGCACAATTCTAAGCAGTCATATTAACATACAGAAATCCCATCAGACAACTCTTTCAAAATGTTCAAAATCAACTCATAAAATGTCATCATGTGAAAAATCAAGTTAATATCATTCCCTTCCATTAGTTTTTGCCATATTTTTTCTATCTTTTCCTCTAAAGTGGAGTTCTTGTATCTTGTCAAATTTTTTTCCCCGCAACTGATTGAGACTTTCACAATAGCATATCAAAGGTTTTTGCGGTCTCAATGTTTACTGTTCCAAACAATGCAATTTACAAGAAAGCACAGACCTCCCTCACCAATAACCCTTCTAAAAGCCTTACATTTTCTTACAAACACATAGTTGAATCGGAATCACCAAATTCGGCACACACATACCACTACTGCAGCGCAAACCGGAAATCACACAGCCAATTCAACAGCCTTAGGCCCTGGTTCGTGGAATTATTTGCATGTAAAATGGGCATTTGCGTGCCATTCTGCCTGCAAATCCCCATTCGTGAAACAGGGATTTGCGTGCAGAATGGCACTCAAATCCCCATTTTACACGTAAATAATTCCATGAATCAGGGCCTAAATCTGCATCACTATGTCACAGACATGAAAACAATACCATAAAGACCGACGTACCAAAACAACCCTAAACCCAACACACAGTGACCATTTTTTTTCTGAAATGAAGCAGCCAACAGCACAGCTATCTCTTTCCATCCCACTAATAACGACCGCCCTCCTTCCTTTTCAATCTACTAGAGCGCCTTGAGACCATGAAAATGTAGCGGAGCACGTTACTAATCTCCATAATATAACATTGTCAAACTGGGAGTCTTGGAGTCAGAGAATGTCTGGTAATATGTTCGGGATTTCATGAAACTGGGAGTTTATTAATTGGGCGAATCGTGGAAGTGTCAAACTGGGAGTCTATTGGGCTTGACACAATGTGAGTGTTCTAGGACTCTGCGGACAGCACTCCTGCTGGGAATGTGCGGAATTGGCACAGTTGTTAGGGTTGTGCGACTGTGTATCTTTGCATTGTAAAACTGTGGAAACTAGCCCTCTACGGCGGTACCCAGGTTTACTTTGTCTCTTACCAAAATGGCTTATTTGTCATTCATTTGAAAGTTCACAAGCCACCTTTGTATGCGACGGGCATGACGGGAAAGAGTCGTTAAAAATGTTCTTTCATCTAAAGCCGGAAAAGTCTTAACACGAGCCATGAGACACAACAACAACTACAGCCTGTGGGTGTGGTTATCTGAGTTGCCCTCCCTCACCCTGCCAGAGGAGGTACTCATTATGATGGAGACTTCCCTGCGATAATAACCTGACACCTCTTAGGTTTGTTATGGGAGTCCTGCATTTTAGATTTACACTTGTTATTTCTAGTTGCTATGTCGCATGTATGTTCTTTGTGATTGTGCATTGATGCTGAGGTAGACTCCCCCAGTAAAGAGCCACATAAGGATGTGAGGGATGCCGTGGATGTTTAGCATAATGGCAGTAGATTGTCTTCCACGCACTTCGGTAAATGTCTCAATCATGGTGTATTTTCTTGGTTTGCAACGCTGAATTAAAAGTAGCACTGTCAACTGTCTCCGATGAAGCTGTAGAGGCAAGTCATTTTGAGCCCCACAGTGACAATCCTGCTCACCGCTTGATATTGTGTTACAAATAATAACTATTCTACTCATATCCGCTAGGTGGTAGTGCAGGACGTTAGTTTAGGAAACACAAAAATCAGTTTAACAGAGCAAGGTCGGCTTATAAAGACAACCACACAGGCCGCAGGGACGGCTTCGCTTTGTTACTTCTCAGCTTGGTCTCTACTTTATGGTTCAGTTTTTTGACCAATGAAGAAACAACTTGAATAAAATTAAATACACATGTCATGCTCTTCAAGCATTGGGAAGAATACATGTTCTTCGGAAAGACAGTGTGGGTGGGTACGACTTGGAGATCACTGCACAGTGCATGATATTACTTTAAGCAAAATGGTTGTATAGGTTGGATTTCAGAATTTTTTTACCAAGTTGGGTGAGGTTTCGCCCAGAGGGGCCAAGTTATAGGGGGGGTCCCAAAAGAATTTTTGTTCCCATAGACTGAATGGGGAAAAAAATGTGTGCATGGATCATCAATGACATTTGTGATGTCATCTTTGATGTCGTGGGTGTTAGTCTTAGCATTGCACGGTGGTGGCGCGAGTTATGGTTGCTTAGCTTACCATAACTGGCGAATTTCAAGGGTTTTTCGGTTTTACTTGGAACCATAACGTCCCTTTAACAAAGTTTTTTCACTGAATTTCATAGGTTTTTAGTAGCACAACTTAACCATAACGTCCCTTTAACAAAGTTTTTTCACTGAATTTTATAGGTTTTTAGTAGCGCAACTTAACCATAACGTCCCTTTAACAAAGTTTTTTCATTGAATTTCATAGGTTTTTATTAGTGCAACGTCACCATAACATCCTTTTCAATAGATGAAGACCACTAGCATCGTAGGTCCTCAAATTGGGAACCCCAGGTGGTAAAAAAAAGATTTTTCTTCCCAAACCGGGTCGCCTGCGGCGTCCCTGTGCAGGAAGGAGAATCTTTTACCAAGATGGCCACCATGGAAAGGGAAGGCGGGGTATATAAAGAGAACACAACAGGGCATGAGCAGGGGCTGGGGGGGGCACAGGAGAGAGACACGGGGCATGATCGGGGTGTGGGGAGCAACAGCAGGGAGACACGGGACATGAGCGGTGGGTGGGGGGAACACGAGGGAGACACGGGGCATGAGAGGAGGGTGGGGGGTAGCAGGAGAGAGACACGGGGCATGAGAGGGGGGTGGGGGTAACAGCAGAGAGGCACGGGGCATGACCGGGGGTGGGGGGCAACAGGAGAGAGACACGGGGCATGAGAGGGGGGTGGGGGGTAACAGGAGAGAGACACGGGGCATGAGGGGGGTGGGGGGCAACACCAGGGAGACACAGGGCATGACCGGGGGTGGGGGTAACAGGAGAGAGACACGGGGCATGAGCGGGAGGCAACAGCAGGGAGACACGGGGCATGACCGGAGGGTGGGGAGCAACAGGAGAGAGACATGGGGCATGAGAGGGGGGTGGGGGGAAACAGCAGGGAGACACGGGGCATGAGCGCGGGTGGGGGGCAACAGGAGAGACACACAGGGCATGAGCGGGGGGTGGGGGAACAGGAGAGAGACATGGGGCATGAGAGGGGGGTGGGGGGTAACAGGAGAGAGACACGGGGCATGAGCGGGGGGTGGGGGGCAACAGCAGGGAGACATGGGGCGGGGGTGGGGATAACAGGAGAGAGACACGGGGCATGAGTGGGGCGTGGGGGGCAACAGCAGGGAGACACGGGGCATGACCTGGGGTGGGGGGAACAGGAGAGAGACACGGGGCATGAGAGGGGGTGGGGGGCAACAGCAGGGAGACTCGTGGCATGAGCGGGGGGTGGAGGGGAACAGGGGCGACACGGGGCATGAGCGTGGGGTGAGGGAACAGGGAAAACACGGGGCATGAGCGGGGGGTGGGGGAAAAAAGGAGGGAGACACAGCATGAGCGGGGGGTGGGGTGGAACAGGGGAGACACGGGGCATGAGCGGGGGGTTGGGGGCAACAGCAGGGAGACACGGGGCATGAGCGGGGGGTGGGGGGCAACAGCAGGGAGACACGGGACATGACCAGGGGGTGGGGGGCAACAGAAGGGAGACACGGAACATGATCGGGGGGAGGGGGGCAACAGGGGAGAGACACGGGGCATGAGCGGGGGGCGGGGGGTAACAGGAGACAGACACGGGGCATGAGCGGGGGGTGGGGGGCAACAGGGGAGAGACACGGGGCATGAGCGGGAGGTGGGGGGTAACAGGAGACAGACACGGGGCATGAGCGGGGGGTGGGAGGGCCACAGCAGGGAGACACGGGGCATTAGCGGGGGGCAGGGGGAAAACGAGGGAGACACGGGGCATGAGAGGGGGGTGGGGGGTAAAATAAGAGACACGGGGCATGAGCGGGGGTTGGGGGGCGACAGGAGGGAAACACGGGGCATGACCGGGGGTGGGGGGCAACAGAAGGGAGACACGGGGCATGACCGGGGGGTGGGGGTAACATGAGAGAGACACGGGGCATGAGCGGGGGCAACAGCAGGGAGACACGGGGCATGAGCGGGGGTGGGGGGAACACGAGGGAGACACGGGGCATGAGAGGGGGGTGGGGGGTAACAGGAGAGAGACACGGGGCATGACTGGGGGGGCAACAGCAGAGAGACATGGGGCATGACCGGGGGTGGGGGGCAACAGAAGGGAGACAAGGGGCATGACCGGGGGATGGGGAGCAACAGGAGAGAGACACGGGGCATGAGAGGGGGTGGGGGGGGTAACAGTAGAGAGACACAGGGAATGAGAGGGGGGGTGGGGGAAACAGCAGGGAGACACGGGGCATGATCGGGGGTGGGGGGAAACAGGAGAGAGACACGGGGCATGAGAGGCGGTGGGGGGTAACAGGAGGGAGACATGGGCCATGAGAGGGGGTGGGGGGTAACAGGAGAGAGAGACACGGGGCATGAGCAGGGGTTGGGGGCAACAGCAGGGAGACACGGGGCATGAGCGGGGGCAGGGGGAAAACGAGGGAGACACGGGGCATGAGAGGGGGGTTGGCGTGAGGGAAAGAGACACACGGGGCAGGAGCGGTGGGTGGGCGGGAGGGATAGAGACACACGGGGCATGAGCGGGGGGTGGGTGGGAGGGATAGAGACACACGGGGCATGAGCGGGGGGTGGGAGGGAGGGATAGAGAAACACGGGACATGAGCGGGGGATGGGTGGGAGGGATAGAGACACACGGGGCATGAGCAGGGGGTGGGTGGGAGGGATAGAGACACACGGGGCATGAGCGGGGGTGGGTGGGAGGGATAGAGACACTCGGGGCATGAGCGGGGGGTGGGTGGGAGGGATAGAGACACACGGGGCATGAGCGGGCGGTGGGTGGGAGGGATAGAGACACACGGGGCTTGAGCGGGGGGTGGGTGGGAGGTTTAGAGACACACGGGGCATGAGCGGGGGATGGGTGGGAGGGATAGAGACACACGGGGCATGAGCAGGGGGTGGGTGGGAGGGATAGAGACACACGGGGCATGAGCAGGGGGTGGGTGGGAGGGCTAGAGACACATGGGGCATGAGCGGGGGGTGGGTGGGAGGGCTAGAGACACACGGGGCATGAGCGGGGGGGGCTGGTGGGTTAGAGACACACAGGGCATGAGCGGGGGGTGGGTGGGAGGGATAGAGACACACGGGGCATGAGCGGTGGGTGGGAGGGATAGAGACACACGGGGCATGAGCGGGGGGTGGGTGGGAGGGGAGAGACACACGGGGCATGAGCAGGGGGAGGGAGGGAGGGGAGAGACACACGGGGCATGAGCCGGGGGTGTGGTGGAGGTGAAAGACACACGGGGCATGAGCAGGGGGTGGGTGGGAGATATAGAGACATACGGGGCATGAGCAGGGGGTGGGTGGGAGTGATAGAGATACACGGGGCATGAGAGGGGGGTGGGGGGTAACAGGAGAGAGACACGGGGCATGAGGGGGGTGGGGGGCAACACCAGGGAGACACAGGGCATGACCGGGGGTGGGGGTAACAGGAGAGAGACACGGGGCATGAGCGGGAGGCAACAGCAGGGAGACACGGGGCATGACCGGAGGGTGGGGAGCAACAGGAGAGAGACATGGGGCATGAGAGGGGGGTGGGGGGAAACAGCAGGGAGACACGGAGCATGAGCGCGGGTGGGGGGCAACAGGAGAGACACACAGGGCATGAGCGGGGGTGGGGGAACAGGAGAGAGACATGGGGCATGAGAGGGGGGTGGGGGGTAACAGGAGAGAGACACGGGGCATGAGCGGGGGGTGGGGGGCAACAGCAGGGAGACACGGGGCATGACCTGGGGTGGGGGGAACAGGAGAGAGACACGGGGCATGAGAGGGGGTGGGGGGCAACAGCAGGGAGACTCGTGGCATGAGCGGGGGGTGGAGGGGAACAGGGGCGACACGGGGCGGGGGTGGGGGTAACAGGAGAGAGACACGGGGCATGAGCGGGGCGTGGGGGGCAACAGCAGGGAGACACGGGGCATGACCTTGGGTGGGGGGAACAGGAGAGAGACACGGGGCATGAGAGGGGGTGGGGGGCAACAGCAGGGAGACTCGTGGCATGAGCGGGGGGTGGAGGGGAACAGGGGCGACACGGGGCATGAGCGTGGGGTGAGGGAACAGGGAAAACACGGGGCATGAGCGGGGGGTGGGGGAAAAAAGGTGGGAGACACAGCATGAGCGGGGGGTGGGGTGGAACAGGGGAGACACGGGGCATGAGCGGGGGGTTGGGGGCAACAGCAGGGAGACACGGGGCATGAGCGGGGGGTGGGGGGCAACCGCAGGGAGACACGGGACATGACCAGGGTGTGGGGGGCAACAGAAGGGAGACACGGAACATGATCGGGGGGAGGGGGGCAACAGGACAGAGACACGGGGCATGAGCGGGGGGCGGGGGGTAACAGGAGACAGACACGGGGCATGAGCGGGGGGTGGGGGGCAACAGGGGAGAGACACGGGGCATGAGCGGGAGGTGGGGGGTAACAGGAGACAGACACGGGGCATGAGCGGGGGGTGGGAGGGCCACAGCAGGGAGACACGGGGCATTAGCGGGGGGCAGGGGGAAAACGAGGGAGACACGGGGCATGAGAGGGGGGTGGGGGGTAAAATAAGAGACACGGGGCATGAGCGGGGGTTGGGGGGCAACAGGAGGGAAACACGGGGCATGACCGGGGGTGGGGGGCAACAGAAGGGAGACACGGGGCATGACCGGGGGGTGGGGGTAACATGAGAGAGACACGGGGCATGAGCGGGGGCAACAGCAGGGAGACACGGGGCATGAGCGGGGGGTGGGGGGAACACGAGGGAGACACGGGGCATGAGAGGGGGGTGGGGGGTAACAGGAGAGAGACACGGGGCATGACTGGGGGGGCAACAGCAGAGAGACATGGGGCATGACCGGGGGTGGGGGGCAACAGAAGGGAGACAAGGGGCATGACCGGGGGATGGGGAGCAACAGGAGAGAGACACGGGGCATGAGAGGGGGTGGGGGGGTAACAGTAGAGAGACACAGGGAATGAGAGGGGGGGTGGGGGAAACAGCAGGGAGACACGGGGCATGATCGGGGGTGGGGGGAAACAGGAGAGAGACACGGGGCATGAGAGGCGGTGGGGGGTAACAGGAGGGAGACATGGGCCATGAGAGGGGGTGGGGGGTAACAGGAGAGAGAGACACGGGGCATGAGCAGGGGGTTGGGGGCAACAGCAGGGAGACACGGGGCATGAGCGGGGGCAGGGGGAAAACGAGGGAGACACGGGGCATGAGAGGGGGGTTGGCGTGAGGGAAAGAGACACACGGGGCAGGAGCGGTGGGTGGGCGGGAGGGATAGAGACACACGGGGCATGAGCGGGGGTTGGGTGGGAGGGATAGAGACACACGGGGCATGAGCGGGGGATGGGTGGGAGGGATAGAGACACACGGGGCATGAGCGGGGGGTGGGTGGGAGGGATAGAGAAACACGGGACATGAGCGGGGGATGGGTGGGAGGGATAGAGACACACGGGGCATGAGCAGGGGGTGGGTGGGAGGGATAGAGACACACGGGGCATGAGCGGGGGTGGGTGGGAGGGATAGAGACACTCGGGGCATGAGCGGGGGGTGGGTGGGAGGGATAGAGACACACGGGGCATGAGCGGGCGGTGGGTGGGAGGGATAGAGACACACGGGGCTTGAGCGGGGGGTGGGTGGGAGGGATAGAGACACACGGGGCATGAGCGGGGGATGGGTGGGAGGGATAGAGACACACGGGGCATGAGCAGGGGGTGGGTGGGAGGGATAGAGACACACGGGGCATGAGCAGGGGGTGGGTGGGAGGGCTAGAGACACATGGGGCATGAGCGGGGGGGTGGGTGGGAGGGCTAGAGACACACGGGGCATGAGCAGGGGGGGCTGGTGGGTTAGAGACACACAGGGCATGAGCGGGGGGTGGGTGGGAGGGATAGAGACACACGGGGCATGAGCGGTGGGTGGGAGGGATAGAGACACACGGGGCGTGAGCGGGGGGTGGGTGGGAGGGGAGAGACACACGGGGCATGAGCAGGGGGAGGGGAGAGACACACGGGGCATGAGCCGGGGGTGTGGTGGAGGTGAAAGACACACGGGGCATGAGCAGGGGGTGGGTGGGAGATATAGAGACATACGGGGCATGAGCAGGGGGTGGGTGGGAGGGATAGAGATACACGGGGCATGAGCAGGGGTGGGGGGAGGGGAGAGACACACGGGGCATGAGCGGGGGGTGGGTGGGAGGGATAGAGACACACGGGGCATGAGCAGGCGGTGGGGGGGAGGGGAGAGACACACGGGGCATGAGCAGGGGGAGGGGGGAGGGGAGAGACACACGGGGCATGAGCAGGGGGTGTGGTGGAGGTGAAAGACACACGGGGCATGAGCAGGGGGTGGGTGGGAGGTATAGAGGCACACGGGGCATGAGCGGGGGGGTGGGACGGATAGAGACACACGGGGCATGAGCGGAAGGTGGGTGGGAGGGATAGAGACACACGGGCATGAGCAGGGGATGGGAGGAGGGGAGAGACACACGGGGCGTGAGCAGGGTGCAGGGGGGAGCGGAGAGACACACAGGGAATGAGCAGGGGGTGGGCAGGAGGTATAGAGACACACAGGGCATGAGCAGGGGGTGGGCGGGAGGGATAGAGACACACGGGGTATGAGCAGGGGGTGGGCGGGAAGGATAGAGACACACGGGGCATGGGCGGGGGTGGGCGGGAGGGATAGAGACACGGGGCATGAGCGGGGGGTGGGCGGGATAGAGACACACGGGGCATGAGCGGGAGGGGTGTGGGAGGGATAGAGATACACGGGGCATGAGCGGGGGTGGGTGGGAGGAATAGAGACACACGGTGCATGAGCGGGGGTGGGCGGGAGGGATAGAGACACACGGGGCATGAGCGGGGGGTGGGCGGCAGTGATACAGACACACAGGGCATGAGCGGGGGGGTGGTGGGGAGGGCAGAGACACACGGGGCATGAGCGGGGGGTGGGTGGGAGGGATATAGACACACAGGGCATGAGCGGGGGGTGGGTGGGAGGGATACAGACACACGGGGCATCAGCGGTGGGTGGGTGGGAGGGATACAGACACACGGGGCATGAGCAGGGGGTGGGGAGGAGGGAGAGAAACACACGGGGCATGAGCGGGGGTGAGTGGGAGGGCTAGAGACACACGGGGCATGAGCGGGGGGTGGGTGGGAGGGCTAGAGACACATGGGGCATGAGCGGGGGGTGGTTGGGAGGGCTAGAGACACACGGGCCATGAGCGGGGGTGGGTGGAGGGAGAGAGACACACAAGGCATGAGTAGGGGGTAGGGGGAGGGAGAGAGACACACGGGGCATGAGCGGGGGGTGGGAGGGACAAACAAAAACACAGACATGCCGCACGGACATGAGTTTGTGCAGCAGATCCCGCTCCGCGGCCCTCCGCTGGCCACTGTGTGCGATGGCGTGAGCGGGGGGCTGGAGGAACAGGGGACACACGGAGCATAAGCAGGGCTGGAGGGGACAGGAAGGACAAACGGGGCATGAGCGGGGGTGGGGGGGACAGAAAGGACACACGGGGCATGTAAGGATATTTGGCGTGTTACAGCACAGAGTACAGCACTACTGCACAGGTAGCATTTTTTTTGATGCAACACCACCACATGGGTGTGGTGCATTGCTATATGTGTTGCCAGAGTAACATGGACATATAAGTAAAGACAGGCTATTCAGTCAAAAAGATTTTTACATATAAGCTGCAAATCTATTTTTACAGTTAAAAGCACACATGTGCACATTCAAAATGCACACTATTTTTCACCTGAAATGCCTATGTTGCAAGAGACACATTTGAAAATTAATAACTAACCTTATTAATAACTAACCTGACTAATAAAACTTCATTTAACATAACCCACTAATAAAAATGTGCCTCCACTGCAGAATTAGGCCTACTCTGAAAGTGAACTTTTAAACGCACATTCATTTTTTTTCTCTGCTGCTCTGTCCACATAACTACAGGAAGCAAAGAGCTCGAAGGAACAGGAAATCAGTTTGTTAATTTTTACTGTTGAAGTGAGCCATTGTGTAGTGAGGGAGGAGATGACATGATTGATTCTGATTGGAGCAGCGTCATAGCAAGTATCATGCTAGAGGCTGTGATTAGAACTTTGCTGGAGAAGCTTGAGGGGAGGGAGATAACAATCAAGATCTTGCAGAGCTGGGAGAAGGACCTGTTTCCTGGCTGAGGCATTCCTGCTGCAAAAGCTGAGAGTTCCAGGCAATAACCCCGGTTTGAGAACGGCAGACGCTTGTTTTCACTGGGGTTAATCTTCAAGGGAGCCAAATTCAGAAAGAGAATAGCCGGAGAAAACTCATGCTGAACAGATAAGGTAATTACAGAAGCGTGTGGGAGCTGTGCGAAAGTGTGCGAAACTGTTCAGTCAGTGTATTCGAGGGAGTCTCAGTCCCTTATCAGCATATTTAATGTTACCAATTGAATATATTCTCGCAGCTCTCTGTTCATTTTATCACAAATAATGTTGTACCATTTCATTTATTTCTGTAAAAAAAGGTTAAACTGTGTTTAAAAGAAATTTCTATAATACAAAACTATTTGAAAACAGATAGCTTGTGTGTATTATTTCTCTCTTTCATTTTGCATGGGAAAAGTTTTAAACGTGGGTAGATTTTTAAACAGTGCAATTGTCATTTTAAAACAGATGTGTGCATGATTCTATTCAGTATGGACAGTTGTGAGTGACTGTTTGTAGCATAGCCTGTTGGAGGTACATGAGCCAACGGGAAGAGAGACTCTCTGGACATAGTTCCATACCGTATATAAGGTAGTGGAAATTACCACAAAAATACCACAATAGCCCATGGTGGCACACAACACTAACACTGAAAATGTGGTATCCCTAAAATGTAGGCCTGAGGTCTCTCTAGTGATCAAGAACAATCTAGATAAAAAAAAGGGATGTTGGATATTGGGGCCACAAATAAACCAACCACTATACCAACCAACCACACAACTTACTGCACACATCATCTAAATAGGTCTGAATTCTGAAATAATGCAATGTATTATTGTTATGTGTGACCCAATATGAATACAGAGAGTGATTATTGCTAAAGGTATTTTGGCGGTAAGAAAATACTGCAAAGCCCCAAATATCCACAAAATACCCAACATATTTATGGTGCGTTGCAGGCCGGGAAAGTGATCATAGAGTACCTACTGGGCGTGGCAAGCGTGTCTCACACTGCCATTTGCACATTAAAGGGAACCCATTTTATAATAACAGTGTGCCACTAAAAACGAATTTCAGAATGTCACAAATGAAAACCACATTTTCAGACCTAGTGCAATATTTAGAGGCAAAGCTGTTTGCACATCGGACGTGGTCGTCGAACAGCACCTTAGAATGGCGTGACCGCATTCAGGGTGAGGTGCAGAAAGAAAAACTAGACAATATTTTTGCAGAAGGCAGCATAATTCAGGTCTGCCTTACAAGGTTATTGAATGCAGCCGATAAAAGTGCAGAGAAAGATTGTTTAATACGGCTATGCGGCAAAATATGGTTTATTTTGAATAAGTCCCTGCGAATGCAGGAAAATGATACCCAGGTAATTAACAGGTTAAAGACTGAATTAGATGGGGCAAGTAAAAATCAGGAAGTGTTAAGAGCAGAATTGGATGTATGCCAAAAAGACATGCAATTAAAATGCAGAGACTTTGATGCTCAGCTATCCAAAAGTAAGAAACAATTTGAGGATAGTGAGCAAGAATTGGTACACTTAAAAGCCTTAGTGGACCACATTAGACAGGATAAAGATGAGGTTTTTTAGAAATGCACATTTTACAAAAAGAACATTGTGAAAAAGAATGTGATCTCCAGAGTGCAGAACAAGAAATGATTAAAATGACTCAAGAAAGAGACAAGAGAAATAAAGAGTTCAATGAATGCCAAATGCAAATGTGCGACATGCAGGATGTGATTAATAAGATGAGTGATGAAAACAACTATTTGCAAAAGGAAGCAAACAGACTCCTTAAAAAGTGTAAGGACTTAGAACAGCAAATGTGCATTCCCAGGTCCCAGGAGAGGCGGCAGGGTACCACATTCAATGGAGTGGAGGTGTCATGATCACTGCTTCCAAGGAGTCAGGACCAGCCCAACGTCCTTGGAAGCAGGCCCCTAACCCTGATCCTAGGCACCAGCCGGTCCCCACAGGGACCTTTTGGACCTTGTCCTGGCGCCGGTGGCACCAGGCTCATCAGAAGCATCGGTCCCGGCACTGGAAGCGCCGGGCTCATCATTGGTGTGAAGTTGCTTGGGTGGACTTAACTGTGGCAGACCATGCTGCTTACTTACCAGACTCTTAGAAGTCCTCGGTGAACTGGGACTACTTTCTTACCTGGGTGGGGCAGCTCCACTCCCTGGATACAGCACTGGAACTCTTCTGGAAGCAGGAACTCTTTTCTTACCTAGGCGGGGCCGTGGAAGGAAACGCCTCATCACTCCTAGGCTATTTAAACCACACCCGATTGATGAAACGTGCTTCGCGTTATTCTTCATCTGCAGCAGAACGCTCACCGAGTCTGTTCCAGCCTTTCTTCTTTGGATCCTGAACCTGCAAGAATTATACTTACCATTCCTGTAACCAATCAACATCAGCACCTGCAAAAGACCAGAAACAACAGGTTAGCAGAACGAACTTTAACAGGCAGTGTTTACTTACCTGATCCATCGGCAGCGGCCGTCTCTCACGCTGCACCTTCGCCTGCAAAGATAAACAGCATTATCATACTTACTGGCACGCTGTGCATTCCGGCTTCTTCACGCTGCATCTTCACCTGCAAAGATAAACAGCATTATTCTACTTACCGGCACGCTGTGCATTCCGGATTCTTCACGCTGCATCTTCACCTGCAAAGATAAACATCATTATTCTACTTACCGGCACGCTGTGCATTCCGGATTCTTCACGCTGCATCTTCATAGACCACAGTTGTGTTACACTTACCGGCACGCGGCGAATTCCGGATTTCTTCATTCTGCATCGTCGCCTGCAAAGACAAAGAAAGAGACAGTAAGAGCGCTTGCCATACTTACGTAATTCCAGGCGCTTCACCGCCACGCATAAAAAGACTATAAAGAGTAAAGGTGTCCATAAACTTACCGGTCGTGCAGATAACGACGGTACCCATCCTCTGAAGTCAAGAGGCCAATGTTTCACCAGTGAAGGAACTGGCAACGGCACCCTGCACTAGACACAGATGGAGAGCCCAGCATTCACCTATCTAAGGTGAGCACGTTGACCTGGGAGGGGGGCTCAACAGTCAGGCTGAGAGGAGAGAGATAGGGACATTCACAACCCAGACCTTTAACCCCCATATTATTTCACCTGCAGAAACCTCACCCTTCGATTCCGACACACAGTGCGGAGAGGTTCAACCCCAGAAGCCAACCGAATCCTGCACATCACGTTTCGTGTTACAGACACCTTCCTGCCAAGACCCGCGCCCCCGTGGGAATCAGGTGAGCGTTACAGAACGCGAAGCCCACCACAAAACTCCTACCCAGGATCAACTAGCCCAGTTGCTTGGGGAATTAAGAGCAGAAGTACATGCAGCTCGCCAGGAAACAAGCTCTCTAAGATGAGAACTGATAATTTCTAAGGAGCTAACAGAGGACCTTGCTAGGCAGTTGTTACAAACGCAGGCAGGACAGACACCTTTTCCCGTTCCAGGAGGGAGTTATCCTTCTGCATCAGCTTCAAATCCATTGCAAATCAATCTGCCCGGTAATGTGCCCTTGGCTCCGCCCGAACGCTTTGCTGGTGATCCAAAGAAATTCGCAGTGTTCATCAACCAGTGCCGCCTGCACTTCTTATGTCGACCAGCTGCATTCCCAACAGACAAGGCCAAGGTGGCTTTCGTGCTTTCTTATCTCAGTGGCAGCGCTGCAGATTGGTCGATCCCTTTAGTCACCCAGGATGATCCGGTTTTACACGATTTTCAAGCCTTCCAGTCCAGCATGGAGAAACTGTTCGCAAGACATGCACAAGGGCAGGCCTTGGACAATGAACTTCTCTCATTACGACAGGGTAACCAAGACCTCTTGACTTATAAAGCCTCTTTCAATAGACTCATAGTGGAAACACAATGGCCCGAGGACAAGAGAATAACGCTTTTCTACAGAGGCCTGCGTGGAGAGCTCAAGGATGTGCTAGCGCAAGTTGTGAATCCTCCACAAGAATGTTCGGACTATATTGACTTAGTTGTCCAACTGGACCATAGACTACAGAACAGGAAGGCAGATCGTTCCAGATTTGATACCCGAGTGTTTTCTAAACCACAGACCTCAAATAAGGGAGCTGACACTGTGGAACCCATGCAAATAGGGGGCATGAGAGGACCTTTAACCCAGAAAAAGCGGGAAAGAAGAAGGCAGCTGCAATTATGCCTCTATTGCGGTAATTCAGGACACTTTCTTCGGAACTGTCCCGTGAAACCAGCTAAGAAGACTGTAGGAGCCGCAGATACCTGTACCACAAATTCTGAGCAGGGAAACGACCTCGCCCGACAAGAGTAGAGGTCCTCTTGCTGAGCGTTAAGATCTGTCCCGTGACCTCGCATTTCGTGATACCCATGGTCCTCATTAGTCCTGAACGTCCGGATCGTTTGCATGCAATTGAAGCTTACATTGACAGCGGAGCAATCGGTAACTATGTGGACCGTGAAATGGTATCAAGGATGAATCTAACCCTTGTCCCTAAGGCAGTAAAAGACGTCATCACTACTGTGGATGGCACGGAGATAGCCTCCGGACCAGTAACGCATGCCACCCAAGAAGTGACGTTGTTGAGTCACAATGGACACCGGGAGAGAATAGTGTTTGATGTAATCAAGGCCCCTCAGTTCCAGATCATTCTGGGAATCCCTTGGTTAGAGAAGCACAATCCTCAGATTGATTGGCGAGCAAAGACGGTTCAGTTTCCAGAGTGTTCTACCACTTGTTATCCTCGACCTGATGTTTCATTAGCGGCGATCTCTTCTGAGGAGATTCTCAAATTACCTCCCGAATACCAGGAGTTCCAAGACGTCTTCCAGAAGGATCAAGCTAACACTCTACCTCCTCATAGGTCTTACGACTGTCAAATAGATCTGATACCTGGAACAACTCCTCCTTGCAGCAGGATCTATGCCCTCACCGAGCCAGAGAACCTTCACCTGAGACAGTACCTGGACCAATACATAGCTAACGGGTTTATCCGTCCTTCAAAATCTCCAGCTTCATCGGCTTTGTTCTTCGTTCCGAAAAAGGAAGGAGACCTTAGGACTTGCATAGATTACCGCGCCCTGAATCAGATCACTGTTAAAAACAGATACCCGTTACCTTTGATCCCTGAGCTCCTGGACCAAGTCAAAGATGCATGTATATACACAAAGCTGGATCTCAGAGGAGCCTACCACTTGGTACGGATCAAAGAGGGCGATGAATGGAAAACAGCCTTCCGCACCAAGTACGGGCTATTCGAATATCAAGTGATGCCCTTTGGACTGTGTAATGCTCCTGCTGCTTTCCAATATTTTATGAACGATGTCCTTAGAGAGCTCATTGACGTGTGTGTAGTTGTCTACATTGACGACATCCTCGTATATTCATCATCTGAAGAAGAACATCAGAGACACGTTAAAAAGGTTCTCGAGAGATTGCGTCAACATAGTCTTTTTGCTAAGCTTGAGAAATGCGTTTTCAACGCAACGGAAGTCGAGTTCCTGGGATTCATATTGTCACCTAACGGAGTCCATATGGATTCAAAGAAAGTTGATGCAATTATCAAGTGGCCAAGACGTCTTCCAGAAGGATCAAGCTAACACTCTACCTCCTCATAGGTCTTACGACTGTCAAATAGATCTGATACCTGGAACAACTCCTCCTTGCAGCAGGATCTATGCCCTCACCGAGCCAGAGAACCTTCACCTCAGACAGTACCTGGACCAATACCTAGCTAACGGGTTTATCCGTCCTTCAAAATCTCCAGCTTCATCAGCTTTGTTCTTCGTTCCGAAAAAGGAAGGAGACCTTAGGACTTGCATAGATTACCGCGCCCTGAATCAGATCACTGTTAAAAACAGATACCCGTTACCTTTGATCCCTGAGCTCCTGGACCAAGTCAAAGATGCATGTATATACACAAAGCTGGATCTCAGAGGAGCCTACCACTTGGTACGGATCAAATAGGGCGATGAATGGAAAACAGCCTTCCGCACCAAGTACGGGCTATTCGAATATCAAGTGATGCCCTTTGGACTGTGTAATGCTCCTGCTGCTTTCCAATATTTTATGAACGATGTCCTTAGAGAGCTCATTGACGTGTGTGTAGTTGTCTACATTGACGACATCCTCGTATATTCATCATCTGAAGAAGAACATCAGAGACACGTTAAAAAGGTTCTCGAGAGATTGCGTCAACATAGTCTTTTTGCTAAGCTTGAGAAATGCGTTTTCAACGCAACGGAAGTCGAGTTCCTGGGATTCATATTGTCACCTAACGGAGTCCATATGGATTCAAAGAAAGTTGATGCAATTATCAAGTGGCCATCACCAACCTCTGTAAAAGGAGTTCAAAGCATGTTACAATTCGCTAACTTTTACCGCAGATTCATTCCTGAATTTTCCCGGATAGTCCAGCCCATCACTGCTCTGTTGAAAAAGAACAAACGTTTTGAGTGGTCTTCTGAAGCGGAACAAGCTTTTCAAGACTTAAAAGCTAAATTCATTTCTGCACCGGTTTTAAAACATCCTCGCCCAGAACTTCCTTACATCATGGAAACGGATGCTTCTAGTCTTGCTATGGGAGCAGTGTTATCACAAAGAGATTCGGTCACAAACCAACTACATCCGGTTGCCTTTTGGTCCCGCAAGTTTTCGCCTCCTGAGATCAACTATTCAATTACAGACAAGGAACTTTTGGCCATCAGATCGGCCTTTAAAGCCTGGCGGCATTATCTTCTTGGAGCCAGACACACAGTCACCGTAATGACTGACCACCGCAATTTACAATATCTAAAGACAGCCAAAGCTCAGTCTTCCAGACAGCTTCGCTGGGCTCTGTTCCTAGCAGAATTTGACTTTATAATTACTTATCGACCAGGTAGTAAGAACGGAAAGGCGGATGCCCTCTCCCTGATGGTAGAAGATGAACATTTGATCAATCCAGAACCAATACCCATAATCCCAGAACAAAGGATTTTGGGTTTGGTCAGCACTCAATCTTTTGAAGACATCAAGACCACGGTGAAATCGCTCCTAACTCCGACCGATTTGCAGGACTAGCAATTAAAGGGAAAAGAATTCTCAGTAGATCAAGACCTACCATATTTCCGAGGACGATTGCACTTGCCCTGTGAGAAACTACAAAAACAAGTAATCTCCGGTTATCATGATTCTCTAATGGAGGGGCACCCTGGCATTACCAAAACCATGGAAAAGATTAAAAGACATTTCTGGTGGCCATCGTGGAAAAGGGATATTAGAGACTTTGTAATCTCCTGCGGTGTGTGTGCCCAGAATAAAAGTCAAAAGCAAAAACCAGCCGGCCTATTACAGCCACTTGACATTCCTCCCTGTCCATGGCATACCCTGTCCATGGATTTTATCACGGACTTACCTCCATGCTTGGGATATACTACCATCTTAGTAGTCGTGGATCTATTCTCGAAAATGGCTCACTTCATACCCTTGAAGGGTCTGCCTTCAGCCTCAGTATTGGCCCGGGAATTCTTGGCAAACATCGTTTTGCTTACACGGTTTTCCTTCGGTTTTAGTCTCCGATAGGGGAAGTCAATTCATCTCCCACTTCTGGAGCAGTTGCTGTCGTCTAGCCCAAGTTGATGTAAGACTTTCGACCAGTCACCATCCCCAAACTGACGGACAAACCGAAAGGACAAACCAGACATTAGAACAATATCTACGCTGCATGCTCCAACAAACAGAAAAACCCTGGAAGGACATTCTTTGGATCGCTGAATACGCTTACAACAATTCGACTCATTCTGGAACCGGGAAGACTCCTTTTTTCCTATTATATGGACACCATCCTAGAACCTCCAACCTGGATCCTCCCCAAGAAATTGAAGCACCTGCTGTGCATCACTTGCATTCGGAGATCACCTGTGCCTTTAAGGAAGCCACTGCCCATCTGCAAAGAGCTAAAGCTCAATTCAAAAAGGCAGCCGATCGGCACCGTAAAGAGGCCCCTCACTACGCTGTAGGAGATCAAGTCTGGTTATCCACTAAGCACCTGCCTTTAAAAGGACCCCGCACTTTCATCCCGAGATACCTTGGGCCCTACCTCATATCTGCCATAATTAATCCGGTGGCTGCCAAATTGGAATTACCTACGCATATGAAAATACATCCAGTATTCCATGTCTCCTTATTAAAACCAATACAACCAGAAACCCGATTGACTAAACTCCCAGAACCCGTTTTGGTAGACGGAGAACTCGAATTCGAAGTGAAGAACATCCTAGACTCCAAAATTTCCAGGTCTAAATTATACTATCTGGTTGATTGGAAAGGATATGGTCCCCAGGAAAGGTCTTGGGAACCCTCAGAACATGTCCACGCACCTCGTCTGGTCAAGAGATTCCATCTGAATCACCCCGACAAGCCAAAGCCCCCGGGAAAGACACACTTAGGAGGGGCCTTGAGGGGGGATACTGTCATGATCACTGTTTCCAAGGAGTCAGGACCAGCCCAACGTCCTTGGAAGCAGGCCCCTAACCCTGATCCTAGGCACCAGCCGGTCCCCACAGGGACCTTTTGGACCTTGTCCTGGCACCGGTGGCACCAGGCTCATCAGAAGCATCGGTCCCGGCACTGGAAGCGCCGGGCTCATCATTGGTGTGAAGGTGCTTGGGTGGACTTACCTGTGGCAGACCATGCTGCTTACTTACCAGACTCTTAGAAGTCCTCGGTGAACTGGGACTACTTTCTTACCTGGGTGGGGCAGCTTCACTCCCTGGATACAGCACTGGAACTCTTCTGGAAGCAGGAACTCTTTTCTTACCTAGGCGGGGCCGTGGAAGGAGACGCCTCATCACTCTTAGGCTATTTAAACCACACCCGATTCATGAAATGTGCTTCGCGTTATTCTGCATCTGCAGCAGAACGCTCACCGAGTCTGTTCCAGCCTTTCTTCTTTGGATCCTGAACCTGCAAGAATTATACTTACCATTCCTGTACCCGATCAACATCAGCACCTGCAAAAGACCAGAAACAACAGGTTAGCAGAACGAACTTTAACACGCAGTGTTTACTTACCTGATCCATCGGCAGCGGCCGTGTCTCACTCTGCATCTTCGCCTGCAAAGATAAACAGCATTATCATACTTACTGGCACGCTGTGCATTCCTGCTTCTTCACGCTGCATCTTCACCTGCAAAGATAAACAGCATTATTCTACTTACCGGCATGCTGTGCATTCCGGATTCTTTACGCTGCATCTTCACCTGCAAAGATAAACAGCATTATTCTACTTACCGGCACGCTGTGCATTCCGGATTCTTCACGCTGCATCTTCATAGACCACAGCAGTGTTACACTTACCGGCACTCGGCGAATTCCGGATTTCTTCATTCTGCATCGTCGCCTGCAAAGACAAAGGAAGAGACAGAAAAGAGCGCTTGCCATACTTACGTAATTCCAGGCGCTTCACCGCCACGCATAAAAAGACTATAAAGAGTAAAGGTGTCCATAAACTTACCGGTCGTGCAGATAACGACGGTACCCATCCTCTGAAGTCAAGAGGCCAACGTTTCACCAGTGAAGGAACTGGCAACGGCACCCTGCACTAGACGCAGATGAAGAGCCCAGCATTCACCTATCTAAGGTGAGCACGTTGACCTGGGAGGGGGGCTCAACAGTCAGGCTTAGAGGAGAGAGATAGGGACATTCACAACCCAGACCTTTAACCCCCATATTATTTCACCTGCAGAAACCTCACCCTTCGAGTCCGACACACAGTGCGGAGAGGTTCGACCCCAGAAGCCAACCGAATCCTGCACATCACGTTTCATGTTACAGACACCTTCCTGCCAAGACCCGCGCCTCCGTGGGAATCAGGTGAGCGTTACAGGAGGTGAATTCTAGTTCTGCCCAAAGAGCTAGTGCTCTAGTGACTGGGCCGGTGACTGAACTTGGTTGCAGCGCCCTTGGGGGATTTGATACTCCCGTTGGTGGCAGCCACCAATCTCATACACCTGAAAACAGGATTGTATCACAAAATAGTGCAATTCCATGCATTGCAACAAGTAGCCCCATACAAATAATGAAATCCATTAAAACCTTGATCAAACCATTTAAAAAGGGAGGTGAATGCTGCATTGAGGATCACTTAGAAGCGGTGCATGAAAGCATTCCAGATACCTAAGGAACAGTACAGACAATATTTTCATTTAACTTTAGATGCCCCGACGGCCAGCATCATAAGGGGATTAAATGAACAGCAGAATATGACCTGAGTGGAGTTTGAAAAAGAAATTAGGCGTCATTTTTCTCCTTTTCAGTCATTGCAGGAGGCAAAGAAAGTCGCTTACACAATTACTGCTAGACCTAATACATCCCCTCGCCAATTTTTACAAGACTTAAAAAGAGCATTTTCTCGCTTTGATGTATCTTTTGACCCAAATTCCAATGAGTTTAAAACTGCATACTTCTCTGGGCTACACAAAGACATCATATCCCAATTGGTCAGTGAATTTGACTGTGACAAGTCCCTTGAATGGATTGTACATCAAAGCACAAAACTATATGAGGTACTCTATTGTCAGGGTAGAGAAAGTGATAAAATGAAAGATACTAGACCTAAATCTAAACAACCCTCAGCCAAAGTAATGGAAATCAGGTCAGCCAAAATGTCCCTTGAGTCTGCTCAAAGCCAAGGTAAAAATAATGTGACACCTGAACAAATGGGTAATCAACACAGATCGCCATTTCCTGTACTAATGTTCCAATCACATGATCCTAGTAATAGGGAGAGCTACATCAGCCCTAGGTATTTAGGGGACAGACCCCGGGTAGGATATCGGCCTGATATGGCAGGTATGAACAATAACCAGAGACAAAATCAAGATCAAAGAAATGATGGTCCCTACCAGTCATTGGGGACACAGAGCAGATTTGATCCCAACACCATGATATATGGTAATCAGGATAGACCCCGATATGTGGATCGATTTACTGATAATGGAAATCAACAGAGGGGCCAGTACCCACAATCTGAAAGACAGGACATGAGGCAAAACATGAACTACAATCCACGTCAGTACAATGATTCCCCACCAGGGGACTATAATCAAAGGATGGGTGCAACCCGCTCCCCTCCACAAATGAATCAAGAGTTCAGAAACCATCCCAACCGACATCAATCACCTGAGAGGTATCAGAATAGATCCAATCAGGGGGAAAACAACCAATATCGACCTAGGCCACAGAAAGAAGATTCTAGAGAGATGGAAAGGTTCCAGTGCCTTGAGGCCCAAGTGAAAATGTTAGCTGAGCAAATAGGAAAGCTCTATACAGCGCAAAAACAACCTTCCAAAGAGGGGGCTGATGGCCATAGCAATGACCGGGGGCTTCCGAAAAGTGACTAAGTACTCATGATAACTGCAGTGCCAAAATGACAGGTTGCTCTGATATAATTTTGCATAATGACTCTGAGATGCCTAATGAATTAAAAATGAAAGTGCCAGTAAATGAACTTGTGACAGAAAGTGCAAATACTTCTAAAAAAAGAGGTACGGTTTAACCTAGAGCTAAATAAAACAGTAAAGATTTGCACAAATGAAAAAGAAACATTAGGAATTCCAAAAGAACAAAGGAACGGATTTAAGAAAAATGACTCATGCATGGGGAATACCAGTGAACAGGGAGTAAGTGGGGATGCTATAGCTCCTTCCCTGGGCAAGCAAAACAATAACCAAACACAGGCAGAAAAAGGAAATACTCAAAAGGAGGGTACAAGTCAATCACCTGAAGAATTCTTTGAGCCACATATTTTTGAAGAGGCTGAAAGGGCTGGTATCACAGTAAATGATCACAAATGCACAGAATTAAAAAATGACAAATTGCTGAATGATGTTGTTACACATGTTAATTTGGAAGGTTGTAGTGTGGTCTCTGATGTTACGCAGATGGATGGGCGAACAGTGGCCAGACTACAAAAAACCTCTGATCATGGAGAAATGAATAAAGTCTCTTGTGCAGAAATGGGTAAAAAGGAGGGAAAAATGTCTTTCCATTTACCAATGTGCTTAGCCAAAAGTGAAAAAGGCCTGAGAAAGGTGAGCCCTGAAATCAGTAAGAATTCACACTTCTTATGTGTGTTAGAGGAAGTTGAGGACAGCTATTATGCACCCATCACTGTAGAAGAAAAATACCACACCTTTGCTATGATTGACACTGGCGCACTTGCCACAATTATGTCCAAGGAGCTGGTAAAGAGTATCAATGAAGGGAGACCCCCACAGAGTCAGATCACAGTGAAGGAAAATCAAGGTCCAGTGCATAGCTTTAATGGGGAGGAGGTGCCCATCATAGGTGTAACTGAGGTTGACATAAAAATAGGAAAACACAGAATGAAACAAGAGGTATTGATCACATCTATTTTTGAAATTCCATTTCTGATGGGGACAGATTGCCTGAAAAGATTGTCTCCTCTCATAGATGGGGTGAATGGAGTGCTGTGGTCCTTAACCAAAAAAACTAAAATCACAAAACAGAAACATAAATGAATGTCACACCGTTGCCAAAACAAATGATGCTGTGAGGTATATCTCCAGAATAGTTGCATACCTAGTGTCACTGTTATATTGATGTGTCAAGACAAAATGCAGAGCGACAATGAAAAACTACCTGTACAAATATACTTGGACCCAAGGAAAAATTGGCAGACTGCCATAGATGAGCACACATTATGTTTTTATTTAAAAGAGAAAACATGCAAACAGAATATTGCTCCTAAAACAGATTCAGAAAAACACATTACCACTCTGGCAGAAATACACATGGAAGATGAGCAATCATGGGTTCATGTTGGTATAAATGACTATTTTAAAACAATAAAAGCCACTTTAGCGCTTGGACATGAAAGGAGTTTCATTAATGAGAAATTGTTGCAAAAAATAATGGAGAGGGAAGAAATCCCGAAATTTAGGATTAAAAACCAATATGTTTCTGGGTTGGACAGTCCAGACTTTGAAAACCGAATTGCAGGCAGATGCATGCTTAAAATTAGCATTGGGCAGAAAACAATTTACCATAATGTATGGATAGTGAGTGGAGCACAAAATGAATTTTACATGGGCAATGACATCATGCACAGAATGTGTATGGTGTTAGATTTCCTTAATCAAAAAATATGGTCACGCCTAGGTGGTCCGGCACCTGAATTTGAAGACAAAAGAAGGGCTTATCATTGTGCACAACTGGTTCCTTATGCAATTGAATTACAAATTAGGAAATATACTATTATTCCTGCATTTACAAAAACAGTTTGCAATAACACTGAAATGCAAAAATGGACAGCAGATGAAAGGCTCTGATGCATTTGTATGCCTGAATGAATCCATAAAACAGCAAGGCCTGTATTATGAATACATTCCATTGGTAGATATTGGTGAAGGATCTGTAAAAATTATGGTAAATAATAAAGGTTGTCAGGATATTCATTTAGAGGAAAACTCCCCATTAGGAATGGCCATACAAAAATCACATTATACGGCAGATTTAAATAACATGGTGATTGGAAATATTCCTGAAAAGTATGTAGATACCAAGGGTGAGTTGCCGAACACCTGGACTCTCAGCCCAAAGGAATATTTAAAATTCATTCTGTGTATCCTTATGATTCAAATGAGACAGTGTGCTGCCATCAAGAGGATTGCATAATATTTAATTTAAATGAAAATGAAACAGAAAATCATCCCATTGAAGTGGAAGCTGATATGCCAAAATATTTAAAAGTGGCAGATTTACAAAAAGACACAGCCACACAGTTAGAGGAAAGCGCCGAGATTTCCTTACCAGAAGATTTTCCAGAATTTTCCAAAATGGTAGAAGAGCAGATCTCCTTAGCGGATGCGTGTGAAAGCAATGAGGATAGGGACAATCTGAGGGAGATATTTATGGAGTTTAAGGATGTATTTGCAAAAGATGCTTATGATTGTAGTTTAACTGATTTACATGTGGCCACACTACCAGAAGGGTGTAGCAGAAATCCAGTGTTTGTACGCCAGTATAGACTACCGCTGGCATGTTTAGAATCATTGGCAGAGATTATTAAAAATTTGGAATCGTGGGGAATCATCAGGCCCATTCATAGCACATCCAATACACCTATTTTAGGTGTGTTAAAGCCAAATGGTCAATGGCGGCTATGTGCAGACTTGAGAGAGTTAAATAAAAGAGTACCAGTATCTAGATGGCCACTGCCATTCATTGATCAGGGCCTAGCTCAGGTACATGGTTCAAAAGTATTTACCACATTAGATCTCACCTCTGGATATTGGTGCGTGCCATTGGCAGAGGAGATACAACATTTATTTTCCTTTACATTTGACAAGACTCAATACGCCTGGCTTAGAGCTCCGTTCGGGTACATCAATAGTGGGAGTGAATTTGGCATATTTTTGAGAAAGGCCATGCCGGATGCAGCGGAAAGAGGAACAATAGTTTACGTGGACGATGTCCTGATAAAAAATGAAAGCCTGAAAAGCCATTTTGATGAACTAAGACATGTGCTTGGCCAATTGCAGAAAGCAGGCGCCAAAGTATCTTTGCAAAAAGCACAATGGTGCAAGAAAAAAGTGAACTTTCTAGGGCATGAAGTGACTGAACATGGGCTAAATCCACAAAAGAAGAAAATAGAGGCCATACAAAGATTAAACGATCCTAAAAATGTGAAAGAGTAAAAAGTTTATTAGGGATGACAGGCTATAACAGAAAGTTCATTGAAAATTATGCAGAAATCACTCAACCATTGACTAAACTGCTTAAACTGAATACTCCCTGGAAATGGGAAAAAGAGCAGTCTGATGCAGTGGCTAAATTAAAGGAATGTCTTGTAAAGGCACCATGTTTAGCATACCCCATAAAGGACAGGGATTTCTTTATAGAAATAGGTTTTTCTGGACATTGTATGCCAGCAGTGTTATCACAAAAACACGATTTGAATCACAAAACCATTGCCTATGCAAGTAAGGTATTTTCCCAAGTTGAAATGAAATATAATGAATGTGAAAAGGCCCTATTAACCACTGTGTGGGCGCTACAACATTTCCGCCCCATTGTTCAGGGAAAAAAGGTGATTATTGAAACAAATCATCAACCTTTGCAATTTTTAGAGAGTAAAAGAATTAGATCAGGTATTCTAGCACAGTCCAGAATCACTTCATGGACGCTGGCATTACAAGGTTTTCCTGTAGAAGTGAGATATGGACAAAATAAAAAGAACCCAATTGCTCAAGGGTAAGCTGCCTTACATGATTGCACAGCTGAACAAATACCAAATGAAATGGAAGTGGAAACTAGTTTGCAGGAATTTGAACAATCACCACACAAAGCTTTTGATGAAAAAACATTCAAGGATTTGCCAACTGTATATGTGGATGGTTGTGCTTTTCACATTGAAAATGACAGTAATAAAAAAATAGTGGCAGAAATAGGAAATGTCTGGTTGAAATGTTAAGGCGTCCCCAGTATAGGGATGAGGATTGGAGCTAGGAGCAGTCAGGTGGCGGAATTGGCAGCCATTTATAAAGCAACTGCTACTGCAGTTGATAAAAAGTTCAGTGAAATTGTCCTGGTGACTGATTCTGACTATGCACGGAATAGCTTTGTGGAGTATTTGCCTGGTTGGAAAGCAAGAGGCATGGTTACATACAACAAAAAGCCACTTAAACATGGAAAAATGATACAAGCCATAGACAAATTGGTGTCAGAGAATAATTTAACAATATACTGGAGAAAAATTTGTGGGCATTTAAAAACACCAGGAGAGGATAAAGAGGGAAATGATAAGGCAGACCACCTGGCTAAGATTGGGGCTGTGATGGGAGAATTGCTACCTATTGATTATTTAATGGGTGAAATACAAATTGATGCAGAAACACGTTCTAAAGCACCAAAGGAGGTAGATCAACCAGTGGTACAGTGGAGTGATGTCACGCCAGACCAAGATTTGATTGAGGCACAAAAGAATGATTGAATTTTGGGAATCTATTATAATCATTTGATAGATCCTGAACAAAATCCTTTAACAGAAAATGATTATATGGGAAAAGAAGAGTTGAGGGTGCTATTAAAGAACAAAACACAAATTAGATTACAGGATGGACTCATGATTAGAGAGTCCATAACAGGACAAATACAGTGGGAGGTACCCCTTTCGTTCAGAGGGCTAATGCTACACCATGCACATGATGCCATAACTGCAGGCCATAGAGGTTCACAAAAAAACATTAGAAATACCAAAAGATTATGCTTACTGGCCACATATGTCCCAAGATGTGGAATTATATACTAGAGGATGTCTAGTATGCACCCAATTTAAACCTGCTTCACCAATGCATAGAGCCCCATTAATGAAAAGAGGCCTAACTCTTCCATGGTCAGATTTGCAAATAGACTATGTAGGTCCTTTAAAAAGGTCAAGCAGAGGAAACCGTTATATTTTAAGTGTGGTATTTTTGATGTCAAAGTGGATTGAATGCATTCCTGCACCAGATTGTAGTGCGCAAAGAGCAGCCACATTGCTTGTGAACCAGGTGTTCTCAAGGTTTGAGTTGCCACAAAGAATTGATTCAGACAGAGGAAGTCATTTCACAAGTACTCTAATGAGTAAGGTATGGCAAATAATGGGTATGAAAAGAAAACTACATATTGCATATCGGGCGGCCTCTTCAGGTGGAGTTGAACGAAGCAATAGGTCTGTTGTGGATATTTTAAAGAAATTCGTGGCAGAAGCAGGTTCCAGCTGGGATTTACGTTTACCGTTGGTTTTGATGGCAATCAGATCAACTCCTGCCAAAGCAACAGGTGTTAGCCCCCATGAGGTCTTGACAAGTAGGAAAATGGTGTTACCACAACACCTACTATACAGAACACATGAGCAAACACTTGTGAGTGCATCCACAGTTCATGAATATATTGATGAACTGAGGAGGCATTTGCAACATGCATTTGCTTTTGTGCAGAGAAATCTGGAAAGAGCTGCTGACAGTGCAAAGTCTTATTATGACAAAAAGACATCAGTAAAGGAATACAGTGTAGGGGATCAGGTGTACAACTTTCATTTTGGAAAAAGTAAACAGAAAAATTCTAAATTTCTAGCAGCCTGGCAGGGGCCATTTCGAATTATAGATAAGGTCTCTCCTGTAGTTTATAAAATTTTGAAAAATGAAGGTGAAACGGCAATAGAGCAGTTCATCCATGTAAATCAAATCAAACCATGCCATCCCAGACATGAGATCAGGCAGCTTGAGCATGTAGAAACAGATAAAGTCCCTTGAACACAAAAAGAGAAAATAAATGGGTACAATCAGGAGGCAGTGACAGAGAAGTTAAAAAGTTGATTGTTATAATGGCACATAAACACTTTGATATATGTAAAAATATAATATAATATAAAATAAGTAAATAAATAAATAAATATATATAATGGAAGCTCATGGTTGGTGTGCAGAGAGAAAATGTATTAAATATTGAATGCTGTTTTATATGTACTTGTTTTCTTTTTAACTTGTGTTTAATTTAAAAAAAAAAAAAAAAAAAAAAAACGAAATATGAAGACAAGATAACCAGAATGCCAAAAAAGATGACTCCTAGTGATCCAAGATTGCCAAGATGAAAGTGTACTCGAATGAACTAAATAACATCGCTTGTCGGGACATATCAGAGGCAGACAAGAGTCCTGACATATGGAGTTCCACGTATTTATTATTTTAATTATTTATTTTAATTTGTTATATTAATTATTTGTTTTAGTTGTTTTATTTTATTGTTTTTAATTGACTTGTAAAATTGAAACTTAGAGTAATGCCACTTCCACTGAGAAGGCAAATGTAGAACATTTTGTAAACTAATGAACTCAGATGAATACTGTGTTGATTGCAACTTTTTCATTGATGCACATGAATATTCATTTTGTTGGATTGCTATATTGTGAAAAGAAGAAAAAGAACAAGTTGTTTTTAGGAATTGGCTTGGATTGTAGCCAAGTTCTAAAAACAAAAGGAGGGTATGTAAGGATATTTGGCGTGTTACAGCACAGAGTACAGCACTACTGCACAGGTAGCATATTTTTTTGATGCAGCACCACCACATGGGTGTGGTGCATTGCTATATGTGTTGCCAGAGTAACATGGACATATAAGTAAAGACAGGCTATTCAGTCAAAAACGATTTTTACATATAAGATGCAAATCTATTTTTACAGTTAAAAGCACACATGTGCACATTCAAAATGCACACTATTTTTCACCTGAAATGCCTATGTTGCAAGAGACACAATTGAAAATTAAGAACTAACCTTACTAATAAGTAACCTGACTAATAAAACTTCATTTAACATAACCCACTAATAAAAATGTGTCTCCACTGCAGAATTAGGCCTACTCCGAAAGTGAACTTTTTAAACGCACATTCATTTTTTTTTCTCTGCTGCTCTGTCCACATAACTACAGGAAGCAAAGAGCTCGAAGGAACAGGAAATCAGTTTGTTACAATGTTTACTGTAGAAAGGAGCCATTGTGTAGTGAGGGAGGAGATGACATGATTGATTCTGATTGGAGCAGCGTCATAGCAAGTATCATGCTAGAGGCTGTGATTAGAGTTTTGCTGGGGAAGTTTTAGGAGAGGGGTAGGTCAATCGAGATCTTGCAGAGCTGGGAGAAGGACCTGTTTCCTGGCTGAAGCATTCCTGCTGCAAAAGCTGAGAATTCCAGGCAGTAACCCCGGTTTGAGAACGGCAGACACTTGTTTTCACTGGGGTTAAATCTTCAAGGGAGCCAAATTCAGAAAGAGAATAGCCGGAGAAAACTCGTGCTGAACAGATAAGGTAATTACAGAAGCGTGTGGGAGCTGTGCGAAAGTGTGCAAAACTGTTCAGTCAGTGTATTCGAGGGAGTCCCAGTCCCTTATCAGCATATTTAATGTTACCAATTGAATATATTATCGCAGCTCTCTGTTCATTTTATCACAAATAATGTTGTACCATTTCATTTATTTCTGTAAAAAAAGGTTAAACTGTGTTTAAAGGAAATTTTTATAATACAAAAATTTCTGAAAACATATAGCTAGTGTGTATTATTTCTCTCTTTCATTTTGCATGGGAAAAGGTTTAAAAGTGGGTAGATTTTTAAACAGTGCAATTGTCATTTTAAAACAGATGTGTGCATGATTCTATTCAGTATGGACAGTTGTGAGTGACTGTTTGTAGCCTAGCCTGTTGGTCTCTAGAGGTCTCTCTAGTGATCAAGAACAATCTAGATAAAAAACAAGGGATGTTGGATATTGGGGCCACAAATAAACCAACCACTATACCAACCAACCACGCAAATTACCGCGCACATCATCTAAATAGGTCTGAATTCTGAAATAATGCAATGTATTATTGTTATGTGTGACCCAATATGAATACAGAGAGTGATTATTGCTAAAGGTATTTTGGCGGTAAGAAAATACTGCAAAGCCCCAAATATCCACAAAATACCCAACAGGCATGAGCGGGGGGTGGGGCAGACACGGGGCATGATCGGGGGTGGGAGGAACAGGAGACAGACACGCTCCTGCTGACCTGACAAAGCCTCTCATGCGGGAAAGAAAGATGGCGGGCGTCTCTGAAGCCAGACGCACTGCACGCTTTCACCGCATCCAATGAGAGAGCACGTCAGATGTTCACGGACATCACGCAAGCTGCTGGCCCAATCACTGTCCTGTCCGCGGAGCGAACAGGGAAGTCCGTCCGCGGACCGAACACAGATATCACTAATTTTTTTTGCCCTACTTTTTGGTCATTTTAAAAAAAAACTACTGGACGGATTTTCACCAAATTTGCAAAAGCACGCTTTCGGGACCAAGCCGCTGCTCCTGGTCCAAATTTGGTGAAAATCCATCCAGCGGTTAGGCTGTAGGCGCAAGCAACATTTTTTTCCCATTCAGTCTATGGGAAAAACAGAAATTTTGGGACCCCCCTATAAATTTCCCCCCCTGCACGAATCCTCACCAAACTTTGCAGAAAAATTCAGAGTGGGCCATATACTTATTTTACAAAGTTTGGTGAGGATTCGTCCAGGGGGAGCGAAGTTATAAGCCGCCCAAAAAGTGCTCTTCCTATGGATACAGCAACTTAACCATAACTACACTGTTATATGTATATATATCACAAAAAAGAAAATACAATCAATACAATCAAGGATTGATTTTATAAAATCAACGGTTAAATGCATAATTTGCCTACTAAATTTGTTCTATAATTTTAAGATAGTCTTTCATAATCCATTCCCAAATATAGTATGCTGCATAGTTTAACTTTGTAGAATTTACAGAAAATCGATGGGCCCAAAATTGATCCATATAAACACTTTTTATGTTCATAACCACATTGCTATAGACTTTAGTATATACTTGTCATAGGACCGGGTATGCAGTCAGCAAGCGACGGGCGGATTCAATTGATTCACTGCAAATGCGACACAGTCTATTATCATTTGGAATGTCCATCCAGCCCCCTCGCCTTTCCATAGTAGGCAACTGGTCGAAACGGATCCTCATAATAAATCGTCAGACTTTGCTATTTTGAACCTTGTTAAAATAATCAAAAGGAATACCCTTCAAAAATCCTTGAGTAGTATAATTTTGATACATAGACTTGTGGGACAAATAGTCAATATTATTAATCCTATCGCATTCTTCGCCCTTCTCTTTCACTGTTTTATGTCAAGGCCAATGTTAAAAGGGGATTCAGATGATAATCATATAGTCACATTGAACTTCTTATGTCACCAAGCCATTTTGCCACAATCCCAGATGGTGAATCTAGATCCAACACATTTTTGAATAGGCTATAAATATTTTCATTCTTTTCACTATGCTCACAAATTCAGAGATGGAATATACTCTTACGAATCTTACAGCGTGTAAGCATAGTGGTGAGACCATTTCATAACAGAAGGCCTCAAACCGGGGTGCTTGGTAATTTTACATTCAATCATCTTTAACCACTCAACTTCTTTATCGTTAAATATATCTGATCCATATAGCGTGCTAGAACTAATACACTCGTTAAAGGTTTTATGAAGGCCCTCTGTTGAAAACCCCCCATTATGAGATATGAATTACTTGGCTGCATACAATTTTCTAGTGACTTTATTCATAACATTATTGGACATCAACTTACTATTAAAGGAGTTATAAATAGGCATACCGAGATGTATGAAGCGTGAAACAATTTTCATTGCAATCCCCTCAATTTTCCACATACAATTTCGAGATCTGGAGTCTTTCTTACCATTAATAACTACAATATTAGTTTTCCCCAAATTGATACCTAATCCATTGAACTTGAACTAGCCATGGAGAACCTTCAAACTACGCCAAGGATGACCACCACATCCGCAAAGGATAACTAACTACTTCGTTGACTACCAAATTTAGGGGCGAAATTGTGGCAGGCCTTGAGTGAATCATCTAGATCTAATAAATACAAGGTAAATAGCACAGCGGCGTGGGTGCACCTCTGTTTTAATCCACAGTTTGTTGGGCTAAAATCTCCCAAAACCCCTCCTGGTTTATTCTCATTTGCATTGTGGTATCTGAATAGATAGCCATTATACAAAGGAGGATAGTGGGATCAGGTCCCCAATAAGATAATGTTGACCATAATCTTAGTCTATTCACCGTATCGAAAGCATTCTTACTATCAATGAAGCAGAAGTATAAGGATTCTCCTTTTTTACAATGGGGGAGTCATACATATTAATCAGCAATGTACGGCCCAGAAAAGTGTGAGACTTGAAGGATATAGGGCCTGATCACGACTTTGGTGGTAACGCCGGCAGTATTACCGCCGGCGGTATTAGCCCTACCGCCGAACTCCCTGGCGCTAATAGCACCGGATCACGAGTTCGGCGGTAATGTAATTCCCTATTCCCCATTGAGCCCATTCGGAAATGCCCCATTACCCATTGGGCTCGTTGGGGAAAATTCACGCCCTTAACACAGGCGGTTTTCCAGCCCGCGGTAATAGTGTGAGTTTTCAGCAGATTTCCCCCCAGCTAAGAGCTGAGGCGAAATCCGCCGAAGTCCTGATTTGGCGGACCCTTAAATCCGGCGGTAATAGCGCGACCACCGGATTTAAGGGTTACCGCCAAAGTCGTGATGAGGCCCATAGTGTCTGCAAGCGTAAAATTGTGTTATCAAGTTAGATTTAAACTCGTCGAACCCTAAACCGCTTTTTGATCCCATGATAAGGGCTCCTCAGGGCCTACCTCCTAATTGGTTAAAGGTGGTCTCTGTATTACCAGGTATCGGTCTAGACGAGATTCATGTATCAAACTTGTTTTTGTGAAACAAAAACATCAGAATCTTTTAACAACATGTTACCAATTGGACCAATTGGATTATTTACAAATGAATTAAAACTTTGATCATTCCAAGTTAAAATGTCAAGGGAATCTTTGGGAAAATATTCTGGTCACACTTGGTGGACTTTTTTTTATAAAAACCAGTTATGGTCTCCATAGCTAAGGAAAGTTTGGCTATAATATCCTCCAAGTCGCTACTTCTTGGGCTGTCTTGATTTCCTTTCAACGGCTCTCTGCTAGGCAAAATAGGTTTAGTACAGATCTCCGGTATCTGTTGTGAATCATGGCCACCACTAAGAAAAACTTGGGCATTAGCCATGATAAGTTTAACTACTATGGGCAAGACCAAATTAATCAGAGCACAATTCACTTCTTTATGTATTTTATTTATTGGACATTTGTATGGCGCCTATATACAAGTGGTTCCAGGCACCACAAGACAAGATGGGGGTGTATGGGAATCACAAAAGTAGAAAAGCAAAACATTGGTATATTGGCCATGTGGCAATCCTACTGTGCAAGTGCTTGACAAGGTGGTAAGTGCAAGGGAGGATGAGTGCAATGGACAGGGAGGACCAAGTTGAGCTAGTCCCAGAAAGGGAGCCTAAGGGCAAGTGCTGGAAAGGATGCTGGGGTGACAGTTAGGGGGTGGCATGGCCCCTGTAAGATCTGAAGGGACTAGGCACCAGTCACAGTGCCAGAGGGAGCATTAGCACAGGAGGGAGAGAGAGAAGGAGGAGGAGAGAAGGAAAGTCTTGAGACATTTCTGGAACTTAAGAAGATCTGGCTCAAGTCTGAGGGGCGAGGGAGGCTGCGCCAGAGGGAAGAGCTAGCCCTGGGAATTGATCTACCCCCACTCCATGCTTGGAGAAACGTTAGACCTGCAGAGAGTTGGAGCCAGAGGACAGAAGGACTCTGACCGGGAGGTGTTTA
Organism: Ambystoma mexicanum; assembly: GCF_040938575.1. Classification (NCBI taxonomy): domain Eukaryota; kingdom Metazoa; phylum Chordata; class Amphibia; order Caudata; family Ambystomatidae; genus Ambystoma; species Ambystoma mexicanum. Next base: position 125,094,771 of record NC_090935.1, on the reverse strand, counting down.
GAGAGAGAAAGCTGAATGTAAATAGGACCCAGGACCCAGACAGCCTTGTGAATGATGCAAAGGGTCTTGAATTTGATTATTGCGGTCCCTGGTAGCCAATGGAGTGATTTAAGGGCTGGAGAGAGAGATGTGGTTCCTGGGCTTGAGACCAAGGATAAGTCTTGCACACCTATTCTGGAATAGTTGAAGGGGACGGAGTTAGGAAAGAGGCAGATTGAAGAAGAGGCAGTTGCAGTAGCCAAGCCTAGCGTGAACCAGGGCTCTGGAGAGGTTGAGCTTATAGGGGAAGGTGAGGAAAGGTAGAATGCCACTGAGAAGGTGGAGCTGAATGTTTGACTTCTTGGCAAGGTCCGTGATGTGTGAAGAGAAAGAGAGAGAGGAGTCAAAGATGATCCTAAGGTTTTTAGCCTCACATGTGCGTGAGGGGAGGGGACCCAAGGAGTCTGTCCGGAGAGAGAGAGTGGAGGGGAACAAGGAGCAGACATCCCAATGAGAATGATCTCTATCTTACTACCATTAAGGCAGAGCACCATGCCTGAATAGCAGTAAGGTAGTCAGGTATGAGGGAGGAGGAGGAGGTAGAGGATGACAACTTGGAAGAGAGCTGTATGTCATCTGCACAACACTGGAAATGATGGGAGAAAGTGGAGATCTGGTTGGCCAGAGGGCTCAGGTAGATGTTGAAGAGCCATGGCGATAGGATCGAGCCCTGAGGGACGCCACAGGTAGAGAGTGTGGTGGGGGCAAGGAAAGGGCCCATTTACACTTGGGAAGGTCTGTTTGAGAGGAAGGAGGTAAGCCACAACAGTGCCCTGTCCGTGATGCCTAGGGTATCATGAAGACGGTTTATGAGGTTGCAGTGGTTGATGTCACAAAGGCAGAAGAAAGATCAAGAAGGATCAGAACAAAGGGAGTGTTAGAGTCCGGTTAGAGAGTAGGTCTTCACAGGTGTACAGGAGAACAGTCACCATGCCTCTTTGGTGTGGCGGGTCAGTAGGGGGATGACCAGCTTCTCCATGAGTTTGCACAAAAAATAGGTGATAAAGAGCAATAGTGAGATGGCAAGAAGGGTCAGCAAATGGCTTTTTTAGGACAGGGTGCACAAGAGAGTACTTGATGGGGTTGAGGGAAGGAGCCAGTGGTTGCAGAGGTCAGCCAAGGATGGGGAGAGGGAGGCTATGTTGTCCTTGATGGTTCTGGAGGAGCAGGGGAGCACCTGTTTAGAGAAGACTTACATAGAGTGGACAACTCTAGTGTTCTCATCTGGTGCAATGAGAGAGAAAGAGTGGAGTAAGAGTGGTACAGGAGAGCCAAGGGAGGCAAAAGAAGGGAGGGTCTGTGGGGGAGCAGATGACAGAGAGGGCATGATGTCCAGAGTTTTGGAGGAAAAGTGGGTGGCCAGTGTAGAGCAGAGGGCTTGGGAGGCAGAATGATCGGAGGGACTGTGGTAGGATTAGTAATATCTTGCAGATTATAAAGAGTTCAGCTGTGTTATAGGTGGCTCCAGAGATGTGGGCTTGGACATGACCCCTTTCTTGGAGCAGATGGAGAGACGATATTGCCTTTGGAGTAGGCAGCATACCTGTTTGTCAGAGGATGAGGTAGATGACTGCCACTTCTGTTCTGCACATTTGCACTTGCGTTTCAAAGTTGCCAAGTCAGAGTATATACCAAGTGTTCCATTTGGAGTGTGGGATATTTCAACCCATGCCAATGAGCCCTACTACACCCCTTTGCCAATGGGGAAAGATAACTGCCAAAAATTGATGCACTAACCTCTGTACGCGCCAAATTTGTAAAACTGTGCATGGTGCATAAATCACAAAAGGCTGCATACCCTGTCACACAGAGGCAAAGTTGATGTCAATACAGAACTCCCTACAGGAGAATGCCAGGGGGTGCTGTTACCTGTCACATGAAGCAAGGCCACAAAAGTGGGCTAAAATCTTAAAATTCCCTTAAGTACAGCTTGCTAATCAATGGCAACCTTCAAAGTGCTGTTTTGTTGCTAAATTCAGTCATTTTCCCAGTGAATTATTGAAAGGAAAAGTGTGCTGAAATCATAGATTCTCCAGGCAGTCAGAGGAATCCAGGACTCACTGACTGACATCTGCATAAGAAAATTAGCTGTCAAATCCAGTTTAAATGTATGTCTTTTTCCTGAAGAAATTGCAACATTTGCCTATTTAGAGCATGTTTGTGAAGGGTTAATTCTTTTAAATGTCCAAATCCCTTGTAAACCATGTTTATTTTTATGTGTGTTAGAGAAAATACTTCATTGTGAATTTTAAAAGCAACTCAGTATTGGAGTTAAGTAACTGCTTAGTTCTGATTGGGCAGTGACCAGCCTGGGAAAGTTTGACATTTCAGTTTGACACTCCCTTGATACAGGGAGCCTTAATGTTTCTTTCATATTGACAACAAGGAGCACAATGAGACTTCATTAGACATTCGTCTTGTGGCTGAGCCAAGAACAAAGGACAGACGCTGCTGGGGAGGGTCAGGATGCTTCCCTCTACACCCACCCTGATCAAACGGATCTGAAGCTGTTGTTTATTGAAATAATAGAAAAAAATAACTGTGAACTTTTTGGTGTTTGAATCGGTATTTGTGGTTAAGTTAAAAAGTGAAACTCTTTAACTGTGCAACCTAAAGAAGATAAATCTGAAAATTGGTAGATATGAACCTAATTTCAGGCTTTTGCTTGGAAGACATTGATGAAACCTGTACCACTTAAGGTACCAAAGTTACGAAAGAACCCTCTTGGTAGCAGAACTATTAATGTTGCAAGCCTAAGATTGTATGTACATGATCCAATGATAAGCGCCCAGAGATGTACCGAAAAAGAAATTATTAATCCAAACTGTTATGATTAAAATGGATAAAATTACAAAAAATGAGAAAGACAGCTCTCACAGAGAAGGGGATTGAAGGTGAATATAGCCCATCACATATGAAATGTATGTGTCCAATTTTATTAGAGTACATAATTTTAGAAATGTACATTTGGGCAAAAGGTACATTTTGGTCAAAATCAATGTGGGAGTTCCTAAATTCCTTCATAAAGATGACAGCTCTGTTCTGACTGCCAACCAAAACAAGGCAAGTGCCTGTGGCCACTCACAGCCGTAGGGTGTGTTTTTAAATTCTGCCCACACCATAAACTTGGTGATGTCATTTGATAGTATAAATATAGGAACTTCACAACACATAGGACACACTGCTTCCAGATCACATCCAGATTTCTACGCAGCGTCTTGTCCCTGACTTGCTTCATCTTGTCCAGAACTTTTCCCCTTGCAGCTGACTCCAGATTTCTTTGCAGAATCCAGGCCTTAGTATTGCTGAACTCTTTTTAGCTAGGCCCAAATTCAACCATCCCAAAACTTAAAAGAATAATTCTGATTCAGTATGGCTTGCTACCATTAAGGCTTGCCCGCTGAAACTTGCATCCTGCTAATCTGCCGTGACCAGTGACCAGAAGGTCCCATCCAAAATCCAGTCTGAAGTGCAGTCCAAAATGGACCAGAACCGCACCACTGATCCAACCCCTCCAGAAGTGCCCTGCTGCCGGTAGACCTGACCCGATCCGATGACCAGAACTTTGACTGTCCAATTTTAATTACAAGGTACTGTAAGTATTAATAGGAAGAACAGTGACCCATAGTATATTTGCATTGTCTTATCCTATCTCAACCTATCCCATCTTTAAATTCAGAACCATAGTATTGTCAAAACCATTCTTGCGCTGATTTTACTCATTTGTTTTAACATACCCTAAGTCATTAGTGATTTTGAGTAACTAAAGTAACTACCAGAAAGGAATCGAGCATCCATCACGTGAAGGGTTATTCTAGCCAAGTAACTGTGAAGATTCATGTGTGGCATTCTCTTTTTCATAGTCATTAATATAGTGTAATGAAACCCATCTGTCATTTTTAAAATCGAACTTCTGTTTTTCGCGCCTATTTTGCAAAAACACCTCTCACAAAAAACCTCCAGGTTAGGCGGAAACCTGTGCAGTTCCCTCTGGGACCACTGCAAAAGATTTAGGACTACAGGTGTTTGGCAGTAAACCCACTTGGTAGCAGTCTGCACCACACAGATTCACTTGGTAGCTGTGGCTGAGCAGTCAGACTTCCCTCAAGAAGAGTTAGGCAGTATGTGGAGTATACAAAATAGGGCACTTTACACAGTAGAACAAGCAAACACGGAACAAGGCTTCGGTGTAAAGATATATAGTCATTTATTTATAAAAACACATCTATGAAAAACATTCTGGCACTAATACGGCAAACAACTTCAATCACAATTACCATACGTAAATCAATCCCCCTAACAATAGTTCGACAAGTCTAGGTTCAATGGCACCACTTATTTGCAGACAGAGGTAAATGCTTTAACCTAGATGGCACTCTAGTATTCGTTAGGACGGTAGAGAAAAGGCAGGGTATGAAATCAACTCGGTACCAACACTTTTACGAACAAATGCAAGGCAACTAAGGCAGGGTCTATTGTAGATCGCAAAGTTCAGAGGCCAGGCCCACTCGGAGAGAGGCAAGCCGATATGTCCCAAAAAGTATCACAGTGGAAATGCACTTCGAGTCTTTGTCGCAAATTGTTATAGAAAGATTGGACTAGTTCAGAAGAGAAAGTTAAGAAGGCTTGGAGGCGACCCAATGGAGAGGCGAGGATTCAGACACCTCACGCTAACCGGCACATGGGAAGCTAGGCGGACATGGTACCTTGTTTGTGGAGAGACAGCTCCGGCGGGGGCAGTTGTTCCTGGTGGTGGATACACGTCGGGTCTTTGCCAAGAGAAGAGATGATCTCGTCGTCGAAGGAAAGTTGAAGATCGTTGCACCACCAGGGAAGAGACCAGCCGCAGAGTGCTGCGTCATAAGGCATTACCTTTTGGTCACGGTACAGGGGTAGTGGCTATCCGGTTGACGGGGTGCGCTGCACGGGCAATTCGACCACTGCGTCCTGGAGCGAAGAAAAAGCAAAGGGGACTGGTTGTTCCCACCAGTCAGGGGAAGAAGACTCTCCGGCGGGGAGATCTCCTCTGTCGTCAGGAAGTGGTGAGTCAGTTCAGCAGGGCTTCACTGGAGGTGTCGTCATTGCAGGTTGGCTCAGCTTTGCCCTCGTCGGATTCTTAGGTCCTGTGGCAACTTCTGAAGATCCAGTCCCAAAAGCCCTGCTTTTATGCAGAAAACCCCCATTCATTCAGCCTAGCTGTCAATCAAAACACGCTAAGTGGTGAGCGGGGTGGCTCACCACTTGGGCCAATCACACCAGAGTGCGACTGAAGTTGGCAAGGCAACTCAGTCAAGGGTGCCTAAACCCCCCCTACACCCCCTGTGGTACCCAGACAGAATGGCACCACTTTGGAGGGCCTCTGTGTAGAGACCCGCCAAAAGTAGAACAAAGGGCTCAACCTTTGGTTTAGGAGTCACAGAGATGAACACAGACGCCATTTTAAAAACTGAGTTCTGGCAGAAAATACCAACCGATAGATTTATTTAAGATAAATAAACCGGTGGTATGTTAGAGGTTAACGAGAAAAAGTATTAACCTCCAACAATGGGAAGAATACCATAGGGTTATATTCGGGGTCAAATATAACAAATAGTTTCCACTGCCACCAGCCAAAACTCGACGAGGGGGGACGGGACAGTGCCCCCTTGAACAACAGACCCAGGAGTAATTGAATTACCCCTACTAGTACGTCCACAATAGGATGGTTTGTTAGTAAATTTAGGTCTAGTAAAGCCAATGGTGACTTTACATGCCCGGGGAGACAGTAGTCAGTCCCCGGGTATGGAGTCTATGGTGGAGGTATGCTAGGATGCCCCAGTGTTACGGCACAGAGGGTGCGTTGTAACACACATAGCAAAACATATGAGACCCTATGGAGTAAAAGAAGACCCCATAGCCCATAGAACACATTGACATTCAAAGGAATTACACACATTCATGTCCAAGAGTGGGAGAAAGAGTCTCACTCTTGGCAGGATGGAAAAAAACAAACTCCAGAAATCCAGCAAAGTTGCTGGGGGACTCACTAGGTTAGGAAATTCAGCCTAAACAGAGAATTCTCCCTAACACTCACCCCTCAGCAGATTAAGGGACAGGAGGATTGAATCCACTCCTGGATGAATCTCATACCTCTAGTCGATGACATACATCCTAGAGAGACCATCAGCATTTCAGTGGTGACACCCTGACCTGTGCTCAATGGTGAAATCAAACCCTTGCAGGCAGATTGACCATCTGAGTAGTTTTGGGTTTTCCCCTTTCATTTGCATTAACCATCTCAAGGGTTGGTGGTCAGTCTGAATGACAAAAGTGGAACCGTACAAGTATGGCCTAAACTTCTTCAGAGCCCACACGATAGCAAAGCACTCTCTTTCAATTGTTGCCCACCTTGTTTCAGGATCCTTCAGCTTGGGCCTGTGAAGCAAACTGGGTGCTCCCTACCTTTCCCATCCAGTTGACTGAGTACGGCACCTATTCCTACATTTGAAGCATCTGTCTGCACAATGAAAGATTGGCGGTAATCAGGAGCTCTGAGTACTGGGGCTTGGCAAAGAGCCTTTTTCAGGTTTTCAAAAGCCTGATTGCACTCCTCGTTCCATCTAAACTTTTTAGGAAATTTGGGCGAGGAGATGACATTCAGTGGAGAAGCTATGGTCTCATAGTTCTCGAGGAAATTCCTGTAATACCCGGTGAGGCCTAGGAAGGCTCTCACTTGGGTCTGAGTAGTAGGTGTTGTCCAATTTTGCACAGCTTCAATCTTACTGAGCAAAGGCCTTATTTCTCCACCTCCTACCTCATGTCCAAGATAGACTACCTTACTCTGTCCAATTTGGCATTTCCTCACCTTTATGGTCAGATTGCCTCATCCAAGAGCCTGCAAAACATCTCTCAGGTGGGTTACATGCTCTTCCCAGGAATTGCTGAACACTGCGATGTCATCCAAGTATGCCATGCAGAAGTCCTCCATCCCATTCAGAACCTGGTTTACCATCTGTTGAAATGTAGCAGGGGCATTCTTCAATCCGAAAGGCATTACCTTAAACTGATATAAGCCAACGGGGGTAGAAAATGCTATTTTCTCCTTGGCAGGGTCTGTCAGGGCTATTTGCCAATAGCCCGACGTCAAATCAAATGTGCTGAGGAACTCGGCTGCGCCAAGTTTGTCCACCAACTCATCTGTTCTTGGCAAAGGGTGGGCATGCGTCTTGGTGACTGCATTAAGAGCTCTATAATCCACGCAGAATCTAAGTTCTTTAGATCCGGCCTTTGGTACTAACACAACTGGGCTAGACCATGGACTAGTAGAGGGCTCTATTACCCCGAGATCAAGCATCTTGCTCACCTCACCTTTGATGTGGGTTCATAAATTTTCTGACATTCGGTATCCTCTGCTTTTGACTGGCAGACAGTCACCAGTGAGTATGTCATGCTGGCCCCAAGGGGTCAAGCCTGGTGAAAGTGAGAACAGAGAGGCAAACTGATTCAACATAGATTTGCACTCTTCTTGTTGCTCGGGTGTCAGATTCGAAGAGAGATTTACTCCTTCAATTTTTTCGTCTAAAGGTTAGCCTCTGAGGAGATCCGGAAAAGCTTCACTCTCTTCTTCTTCCTCGGATGATGCTAGAAGCAACACTCCTACATCAGGTCTTGAGACATACGCTTTGAGTCGGTTGGTGTGGAAGACTGTCGGAGCCTCCTTGGGATTGCCCAAGTCCACCAGATAGTTGACCTCTCCGAGTTTACCCACAACTCTGAAGGGTCCCATCCACTTGTCTTGCAAGGCTCTCTGCCTTGTTGGGATCATAACGAGAACGAGCTGGTCTTGAGCGAACTCAACCATGTTAGCATTCTGATCGTGCCAGTGCTTCACCAATGCTTGTCCAGCTTTCACGTTATCGCTTGCTTCTGTCATCATGTGCGACATTCTCCTACGGAGACCTATCACGTAGTCAGTCACTCTGACTGGCTTGGGGGAAGGAGCACTCTCCAACCCCTCCTTAATCAGGGCCAATGGACCTCTGACGGGATGACCATAGAGAAGTTCGAAGGGAGAATAACCTACTCCCTCCTGAGGGACTTCTCTATAAGCAAATAGAAGGCATGGCAGTAGAAGGTCCCACTTTCGTTTAAGGGGTTCCTCTAAAGCACCTATCATGCTCTTCATGGTTCGGTTGAACCGTTCTACCAATCCATTGGTTTGGGGGTGGTAAGCTGTTGAGAACTTGTAAGTAACTCCACAGGTTTTCCACATGGCCTTCATGTAGTGGGACATAAAGTTTGACCCCCTGTCAGAGATTACTTCCTTAGGAAACCCGACCCTGGTAAAAATACCAAGGAGGGCCTTAGCCACAGCCGGAGCTGTAACAGTCCGCATAGGAATTGCCTCAGGATACCTAGTAGCATGATCTCCTACAACAAGTATAAACCTGTTGCCTGAGGAGGTTGGAGGATCAAGGGGACCAACAATGTCAATCCCTACTCTCTCAAATGGGACTCCCACAACTGGGAGAGGCACTAAAGGTGCCACATTCTTGGAGCCAACCTTACCAGAGCTCTGGCAGGTGTGGCAGCTCCTGCAGTGTTTTTCCACTTTGGCCCCCATCTTTGGCCAATAGAAGTAGAGAGAGAGCCTTTCCTTAGTCTTCTTGAAACTCAAGTGACCAGCCAAAGGAATCTCGTGGGCTAACTGTGTAATGCTCACCTGACTCCCACGGAGGCGCTGGTCTAGTCGGGGTTGCTGTGGCCTCTTCGAGCGTGATGCGCAGAACTCGGAACACCGACTGAACAGGACCCTCAAATCTTGCTTGTCTGGCCCGTAGGAATATCCTTCTGCAGATGAGAAAGGGGATTAACAGTCGGCAGAATAGTGTGCTTGCTCCCCCCTTCCTCCCTTCGTTCTTCTCTAACTTCCTCCGAAATCCCCGGTTGAAGCTCACCTTATGGTGTGAAAGGATTAACTCTCCATCCTGCTTATGGTGCAGTGGCGCGTGTTTGTCCAGTTACTTCACTGGTTTTCAGAATGGCGCTGGCAAAATCCACTTGACTTTTCCGAGCGGAACGCCGTAAGTATGAAGATTACAAAAGTTCAAGTGTAGAGCCTCCTTTTCTGTTGCCTTCCTAACCTGTGATCTGTCCTTTATTTCAGGTGCAGAATGAAGGCGGTGCGTTGAGGGATTGAATTGCCGATGGTAAACTCAGGTGAGTTAGCGATGGGGGCGATCCCTCTTAATGTCTTTATATTCCTCCAGTAATGTCTTTTATCCTTTCCCCATAGGGGCCGGGGTGCGGTACCTGCCAACGAAGTGGAGCCGACCCGAAATGAGGAATGGACCACCAACAGAAGACCGGTAAGTGTTATGGCGGAAAATTAGGCTTTCCTTATATGTTCTTTCTGCTTACCTTTTGTCTCTTCTTCTCTGCCCTAGGCGTAGAGATGTGGCGACCGGTGCAGACAGTCGCGGTGGAGCCAGAAGAACTCCCGAGGACAGGTGAGTGAAGCGCGGCGCTGCAGCGAGCAACGCGGTGCTTTTAAATGAAAGTCTTTTCTCAGGAACGCTGGCGTGAAGGTTCCGGATGCAGGTAAGAAGTTTGATAAAATTCTTGGTTTTTACCTTTCTCTTCTCTTCTTTCCTTACAGGTGTTCCAGGATTGAGGCGGGCGTGGCTGGAGACCAGATGCAGGAGCAGACACGGAGAGCGTTCAGCTGCTTGGATGCAGAACAACGCGAAGCGTGAGCTACTGTCTGGGCGTGGCTTAAATAGCCACCAAAGTCGTTCCAGGTAAGTATCCTTCCCTGGCCACGCCCGAGTGGCAAAATAGTCCCAATGAAAAAATAGTCCCTTCCAGGTCTCAGGGAGACCTGAATCATGTAGCATGGTCTGCATCAGGTAAGTGCACAAAACACCTTCCTTTATGAGCCTGGCGCCTATGGCGCCAGGACTGATGTCCAACATGAGCCTGGCACCAACGGCGCCAGGACAGAGTCCAAAGAGCCCCTATAAGGGGCCGCTGGGCTTTTACCCGGGGGCATGATGCCTGCTCCTGGGGGTGCTGGGCCTGGCCTGGTGCTCCGGGGGTAGGCATCATGACAAACTGCAAGAACTGTGGTCTGTTCTCTTGGGGTACTACAAGTCGTTTGTAGTCTCCAGGTGCAGACTCGGTGGCTCACTGTAGAAGAGGCCATCTTCCCAGTGCAACCTGTATTTCCCAGGCTCTTGCCCTTCAGCCTGAGCTTCTGCCTGGTGGCGAAGACCTTCCAGAGTTGGACATTCTCTCTGTTCCTTACTGAAGTCTGCCCTGCTGGGTCCACCATCTGCCAGTAAAGACTGCAGCTCAGGATGGTCAACAGGATCCAGATGTCCAATGAGTTCCTGGCCTTCCATTAGCTCTTCTTCAGAGTCTAATTGTACCACACAGGGTTGTACCTTCCTCTTAGCCTCAGCTGGAGGTGGAGTTACGGGTGTAACTTTCGACAACCGCGGGGAAGTCCTTGTTGGCTGCACTGAAATGCCGGCTGCTGGTTTCGGGGTAGAAGTCTTAGGTTTTCCTTTCGTTTCTGATTTCTTCGAGACAGCGGCCGACAATTCCAGCGGAGCAGGAGTGATTTCTTTCTTCCTCATCTCCTGGAGAGTACCGCGCATGGTCCTCTCTCTTGCGGGGCTGGTTAGCTCCTGTAACCGTTTACTAGGAGGTCTGGGGGTGTGCGATACAACTCCGAGAGTTTTCAAATCGTTACCCAACAGAACGCGTCCTGGTACCTCACTCTGTATGCTGACAGGGATCTTCACAGTCATGTCGTTACACTGGATGAGAACTGGTAATTGGGGAAGCATCTGCACAGGCCCTCCAGCTAACTTGGTGTGGCGTTTGGGTGCCTTAGCAACATCCTCAGCCTGAAAAAACGATTTATCCACCACAGTTATGCTGGCCCCAGTGTCCCTAATGGTAGGAGTCTCCTGACCATTCACCTGGACACTGTCCTTATAATACTCTTTAGTATTATCAGGGATAGAATTATAGACGTCTAAATTCTGTTGTTCCCACAACCCCAGAGATACTAAAGAAACGCTGGCTGAGACTCCAGTGGGTTCATCAGCTAGCAGTAGAAAGTTTCCACTTGCCATTTGGACTTCCTCCTCTGGAGCGAAGGCTAAGGAGACAAGCTGGACCCCTGAAGGTTTACCCTTACATCTGGGATCTCCTTTCACGTGGTCAGTCGAGCCACAAAGAAAGCGTTTACCGAATGCTTTCTGGAATGGTGGCTTGTTCTGGCCTCCTTCCGGTTTGGCACCAGAAGACACACTATTCTGCTGCGGTTTTCCTTGTGGCTTACCCTTCTGGTTTTGTTTGGGGCCCTCTTTGGAATTTGAGTTATTCGAATTCTCTTTTGAGTTTTTTTTAGGCTGTTTTCCCTCATCCTTTTTCTGAGTTGCCCCAGAATCCTTATGAGTAGCCCTGTTGGCAACCCACAAGTCAGCAGCCTTAGCTAGCTTCCTGGAATCCAATTCCTTCGAATCAGCCAAGTGCTGTCTGAGCTCAGGAGAACAGGCATCATAAATAGACTCCAACATAAAAAGATTCTTCATACCGTCATAAGTGTTCACTTTGTAATCCTTAATCCATCCCTCTAAGTTTTTCAACCCTTCACTCACCCAGGTAGCCCAAGGGGTACCATCATGCTTTTTGAGGGTTCTAAACCTCTTAAGATACTGGGAAGGGGTCTTCCCGAATCTAGCTATCAAAGCTAGTTTCACACTTTCGTAATCCGTCTTATCCGCCTCCCCCAACTCCATTACCACATCAGTCGCAACAGGGGAGAGCCTAGAGAACAACCAGGGAAGTAAATCATTCCCGGTGATGTCCTGGAGCACATGATTGTACTCAAACAGCTTTAACCAATCCAAAACATCCAATCTAGGTTCATACATACCCACTAATTCCTTTGGTATCCGGGGTCTTTTGGGACTGGAGCTCCTAGAGGAACCAGAGGAGAGAGAAGCATTTTCCATAGACAATGTTTTCATCTCTAACTCGTGATTAAGTTCTATTTCTCTGAGCCTTAACTCAGCTTGCTTCTGCTCAGCCTGGGCATTCATCCGTCTGAACTCGAGCTCTTGGTTTCTTTCAGATTGAGCCAAGAACCGTTTGTATTCGAATTTGAGCTTCATTTTTTCAAGTTCAAAATAAGCAGGGTCACATGTGGGACCTGGTATAGGCCCCGTAGGTACAGCTTGTAAGGCAGACAGAGGAGCAGGGGAGACAGTTTCGTGAGCCTCTCCTTCCTCTTCAGCCTCTTCATCACTATTATCAGAACTTTGATTTAGATCAACACCATTACTGTTATCTACATTTGCTGGAGAAGTCGGTTCCTCTGAACCAGTACCCAGACTTTGGTTCGCCAGCAATCTCGCTATCAGTTCTACTTTCTTGCCTTTTACAGAAAGGTTCTCTTGTCTACAGAGGGCTCGTAAACTCTCAGTATTTTCACCTGACAAGGATTCTTGACTGTAAACTTCCATAGTAGACATGTTTTTGACAGTTGCTTTTTAGTGCTAAGCTGTGTGATTAGTTATCCTAAAGTGTTGAAAAGCACTCTAAACTGTATACTCGATACAAATCCCACCGCTGTACACCAGTGTTAGGCGGAAACCTGTGCAGTTCCCTCTGGGACCACTGCAAAAGATTTAGGACTACAGGTGTTTGGCAGTAAACCCACTTGGTAGCAGTCTGCACCACACAGATTCAATTGGTGGCTGTGGCTGAGCAGTCAGACTTCCCTCAAGAAGAGTTAGGCAGTATGTGGAGTATACAAAATAGGGCAATTTACACAGTAGAACAAGCAAACACAGAACAAAGCTTCGGTGTAAAGATATATAGTCATTTATTTATAAAAACACATCTATGAAAAATACTCTGGCACTAATACGGCAAACAACTTCAATCACAATTACCATAAGTAAATCAATCCCCCTAACAATAGTTCGACAAATCTAGGTTCAACGGCACCACTTATTTGCAGACAGAGGTGAATGCTTTAACCTAGATGGCACTCTAGTATTCATTAGGACAGGAGAGAAAAGGCAGGGTATGAAATCAACTCGGTACCAACACTTTTACGAACAAATGCAAGGCAAGTAAGGCAGGGTCTACTGTAGATCGCAAAGTTCAGAGGCCAAGCCCACTCGGAGAGAGGCAAGGCTATATGTCCCAAAAAGTATCACAGTGGAAATGCACTTCGAGTCTTTGTCGCAAATTGTTATAGAAAGATTGGACCAGTTCAGAACAGAAAGTTAAGAAGGCTTGGAGGCGGCCCAATGGAGAGGCAAAGATTCAGACACCTCACGCTAACCGGCACATGGGAAACCAGGCGGACACGGTACCTTGTTTGTGGAGAGACAGCTCCGGCGGGGGCAGTTGTTCCTGGTGGTGGATGCACGTCGGGTCTTTGCCAAGAGAAGAGATGATCTCGTTGTCGAAGGAAAGTTGAAGATCGTTGCACCACCAGGGAGGAGACCAGCCGCGGAGTGCTCCATCCCAAGGCACCACCTTTTGGTCGCGTTACAGGGGTAGTGGCTATCCGGTTGCCAGGGTGCTCTGCACGGGCAATTCGACCACTGCGTCCTGGAGCGAAGAAAAAGCAAAGGGGACTGGTTGTTCCCACGAGTCAGGGGAAGAATAATCTCTGGCGGGGAGATCTCCTCTGTCGTCGGGAAGTGGTGAGTCGGTTAAGCAGGGCTACTCAGCTTTACCCTCGTCGGATTCTTAGCTCCTGTGGCGACTTCTGAAGATCCAGTCCCAAAAGCCCTGTTTTTATGCAGAAAACCCCCATTCATTCAGCCTAGCTGTCAATCAAAACACGCTAAGTGGTGAGCGGGGTGGCTCACCACTTGGGCCAATCACACCAGAGTGCGACTGGAGTTGGCAAGGCAACTCAGTCCAGGGTGCATAAACCCCCTCCCACACCCCCTGTGGTACCCAGACAGAATGGCACCACTTTGGAGAGCCTCTGTGTAGAGGCCCGCCAAAAGTGGAACAAAGGGCTCAAGCTTTGGTTTATGAGTCACAGAGACAAACACAGACGCCATTTTAAAAACCGAGTTCTGGCAGAAAATACCAACCGATAGATTTATTTAAGATAAATAAACCGGTGGTATGTTAGAGATTAACGAGAAAAAGTATTAACCTCCAACAATGGGAAGAATCCCATAGGGTTATATTCGGGGTCGAATATAACAAGTAGTTTCCACTGCCACCAGCCAAAACTTGATGAGGGGGGACGGGACAGTGCCCCCTCGAACAACAGACCCAGGAGTAATCGAATTACCCCTACTAGTACGTCCACAATAGGATGGTTTGTACTAGTTCTGTTAGTAAATTTAGGTCTAGTAAAGCCAATGGTGACTTTACATGCCCAGGGAGACAGTAGTCAGTCCCCGGGTATGGAGTCTATGGTGGAGGTCCGCTAGGACACCCCAGTGTTACGGCACGGTGGGTGCGTTGTAACACACATAGCAAAACATATGAGACCCTATGGAGTAAAAGACCCCATAGCCCATAGAACACATTGACATTCAAAGGAATTACACACATTCATGTCCAAGAGTGGGAGAAAAAGAGTCTCACTCTTGGCAGGATGGAAAAAAACAAACTCCAGAAATCCAGCAAAGCTGCTGGGGGACTCACTAGGTTAGGAAATTCAGCCTAAACAGAGAATTCTCCCTAACACTCCATAACTTCTCCAATGTATAGATAGAAACAAAATTTCAACTCTCACTGATACCTAAGACCTTTAGCTACACCCACAATCAAAAACCGCATCGCGCAACAGTGTATTTGACCGTTTTTTCCAAATATCGCAGAATGAAAGTTTGCTGCGAATTTGCAGTTTTCCAAATTTTACACGTGTCTTTTTTCCATTCAAAGTTTTTCTCAAATCCCATACTGACCTAAAGTGTGTTCTTTTGTTTATATTGTAGCTCCTGTGTGTTAGGACCTTTTAAGTGTTGCTTTCCAAAGCATTTTTCTCCATCTAAGACTTTTTAATCATTTTGCCGTATTTCACAAAGCCATTTCTTCAATTGTCTTTTGTAAAAGTGTCAATTTCAAAAAACGGTTTTCTCTCTTGTTTGGGGAGGGAAGATTGCATTTAAACTCTAGACATTGGGGGTCATTACAAGGTTGGAGGGTTCCTCAAATGAGGACTTACCGGGCCATTCCAACCTTGGAGGACCTGGTAATTCCTCATTCGAGGAAACCGGACCCGTTACATCCCCATTCTCATTCGCGCCCCCATAGGGGCTGTTAATAACGGTGCCCGTAGTTAGCTCCCTGGTGTTCTAGCGGGACCCGCTAAGGGCACCTGGTTTTACCAGGTGCCCTTTGCGTGTCCCGCGAGCAGACTCGTAATAGGGCAGTAAGGGTTAACGGCGCCGGCACCATTACCGGCTCCGTTAACCCCTTACCGACCAGCTAGTAATGACCCCCATTGTCTTTCCTTCCTGAATACCTGCTGATTAATTAAATCTGTGTAGGGTTGCTCATCTGTACCTTAAAGAAACTTTGCAGGGGGAAATTTTAACCTAAACGCTATCTGTTCACAAACTAAAACGGTTCTTTTCCCTGTGTTTTATATTCGGCATTAATATAAGTGAATTCAATTGTTTTACTTATTTTGAATTGTAGTGTCACCACCAGGTGATTGCTGCCCCATATATCATATACATATATATATATATATATATATATATATATATATATATATATATATATATATATATATATATATATATATATAAAAACTTATGTGTGATTTCAATATTAAATAAATACATACATGTTTACCTTTACAAACTAGCCTGATTCCTGGTACACTGTGACCTGGGGGGTATTTTGAGACAGGTGTGATATGAGTGGTATATCATTCAGAATATTGAACTTATAGACACAAATAAATAATGGTTTCATTGCACACTACATGCTAGGCGAGTCCTGGGTATGTGCCTGATTGAAATCCTTAACAGATTTTGGGGGCGCGTGCCGGGATTCTGAATTTGAAATACCACCCGTGACAGTCTAACACAGCATACTAGCCTGTAGGGTACAGACACCTTGCTGGGTTGGAGTACTGTGCCACACTGTACAAGCACCTCTCAAAATAAATGCTCCAAAAATCGGGCCTGTTTATAAAAGTAAATTAACCCTGAAATAAGTCATAGGGAAATTGATGTTTCCAAAATGGTGATCCCAGTAGAAATTAATATTGCTAGGGAACCCCCCCCATGCACAAACTATTTGTCAGGGGTGAGTGGGCCGAACATGATGAACAGGCATGACTGCAGGAAACAAAAGAACAGGTCACTGCCATAGACCAAGATAAATGGCAGGACAAGGGCCCATTACATCAAGCGCTTAGTGAACTGTATATGGCCCCAAAAATAAAAGAGGAACAGTGTAAAATTGCCAAAATAGCGGCCTACCTGTACCTCCACATAGGAATCATACAGGAAAAGCATGCAGAAAACATAGTTCTGGCAAAGAAGCAAGGGGAAGCACTGCAGAAAATCCAAACTAATCTGGACTCTGCAGAGCAAATGCTCCAAAAAAGCCAATAATCAGAGACAGAAGCTATGCAGTACTTGCCAAAACTAAAGGAAGATCTGGCTCTCTTACAGCAAGAGAAGGCAGAGCAAGATATCCAAGTACAGACACTGCGAATGGAGTATCGGGAAAGGGTTGACTCTTTACAACAGAGTCAACAAAAGCTGGCACAACAATGAACTTTTAATAGAGTCTGCGCAGAACAGATGGTCATCTTCCAAGACCAGATAGACCAATCAAAAGAGGAAAACAATACATTAATTATTAAAGACCTAGAATCTCAAGCAGAATTTGATGAGGAGCACCAGAAATCTAGTGCATTTAAAAAACAAAGGGGCAACCTGGCTGCGCAGAGGGGCACTCTAAGTCAGGAGAGGGACGCCTTAGGCCAGGAAGTCAGCCAAATAAACCAAGTTAGAGGAAAGAAAGCTGGCCCTCCAGGAGCTTAGTGAAGTTAAAACTGAATATGAAAAGCTACTAGAGCACACCAGGCGGGTGGAGGAGGCTCTGGAAAAGCACACTCAGACCAATAATGACAAAACTCAAGAGGTGAGTCTCCTGCAGCAAAAATTGGGCCAGTATTTACATTCCAGGCAGGAATCACAGAGAGACAATGAGGCTCTCTCTGAAAAGAATGATAGGCTCCATAAACAGATAGCCATGAACGAGCAAACCATTGAGACCAGTAAAGCCTTAATAGAGGAGCAAAAGAGTCAGATTTTGGCATGTCACCAGGAAATAGGTGCTGAAAGAGAAGAGGTAGGAAGGGACAGATAAATCCCTGAGCATAACATCAGGACCCCTGTCAACAGGGACTCTAACCCCTTTAGTACCATGGACTCTACCACCCTCATGTCCTCTGGCTCATATGAACCAAGGGTCATGGGGATGGTAGACTTCAGGAGAATGGGCAACATGGGAGTGACATATCAGCGCCTCCCAGAAATGGATGGGTGGGCTACTCTGAACAGATTCCCAAATGTTAGCGCTAGCCTCTCAGATCTGAAAGACTCCTGTGAGGAGAGAATCAGGGAACTGAATCCTCAAAAATACCGCCTACCAAAGGATCAGTCTGTCAGATTCGGTGGGGAACTCCATGAAAGTAGGCCCAAAAAGAGCATCTTAAGGACCTCATCCCAGATAGGGCAGTGGGAAGGGGGGGGTGACTCAGCCAATCCTGGGAGCAAGGGAGAGTCAGAAGATTCTTCTGAGTGCCCCAGGCATCAAGAAACTAGCCCCCCACATTCTGCAAGCCATTCCCAAGCTCGCAGAATCAGGGAGAGTCTAGAGGATCAGATAGCCACCTGATGTAGCATTGCTTCTGAGTCAGAGGATGAGTGGACACGGGTGACTAAAATCTAAAAGGCCAACAAAATTAAGAAGGCTCTTCTAAAAGATCCCCTGAAACAGATCAAGGCCATTAGGAGTGTCATAACTCCTTATCACAAAAATGGCAAGTATTCAGTTTGGGAGCACCCTGAGGTATACAAGCAAATGATGGATACTTTCCACCTGAAAGATAGTCAGAATTGTATCCAATATGTCAAGTGGATATTTTCCCCTGAATACTCCACTTCTTTGCGGGGCTGGAGGATCAAAATCACCCAAGATGGTCCACCTACAGCGCGGCCATCTTAAAACATTTTTCTGTACAAAGGAACCACCAAGACGCCCGCAAGGCGGCCTACAATCTGCAGTGTGGGGAAGACCAGGCCTCACAAGAATTTGTGCAAGCACTAAAACGTGCCTTTGCGCAGACCACCAGGAGGGTGCGCACAGACAGTAGGGAGTTCATTAATACCTTCTTTCATGCACTCCCTAAATACATCATGACCTAGCTGGTGAGGGACTTTCACGAGAAGAGATCACTAGACTGGGTAATTGAACAGGCGACTAGTATTTATGAAGTGCAGAAACCGGGAGAGAATAAAAATACAAATAAAACCCCCAAACCAGCCAACACCCCTGCTGCTGCTAAGGTGGCAGAGGTGAAGGTTGCCCCCATATTAGATCTGGAGATTGGGGGGCCTAAAAATATTCCTGTACAGAATCCAGCTTCTAACCAAAGAACCAGAAGGCCCTCGGGCCAATCCCAAACAGTAGTCAGGGAGGTAACCCCACCAATGGGACCTCTAACTCCCCTGATTATATTAGTCCCTGTTACAAGGGCAACAGACCCATCCTGAGGTATGTGTGGACTCCCCCCACCCAAGGGGGGGATCCAACCAGGTAGCTACCAACCCAAGAAACTTCCCTCCTAATTTTCCCCAGGAGGGCAGTAACCGCCCAAATGCTGGGTTGGGCTTATTTCCCCGGTACCCACCAAACTCCAATCCCCAAAACAACCCTCCTTTCTTTCCCCACTTTTCTGAGCCAAGACAGCCCAATCCAGGAGAGGGGAGGCCAAGGGTGGAGGGTTACCGGAACTATCCCAACCAAGGGTATTATGGGAGAAGGGACATTTACCCTTCACGTCAACCCTCAGATGAGTATGGCGGCTCAGAAATCCACCAATCAAGGGTCTGGTACCACAGAGCAATGACAGGGAGAGAACCCTGATACTCTACCAGTTCCAAAGGAGGAGGCACAGGGGAAGGGGGGGTGTAAAACCTTAGAGGAAGCTTCCTTCCCCACTAGTGAAAAGCGCCTAGAAACCCAGGAACCAGAACCAAAATCTCCTGCCCACGAAAGTCTGCAACCTAAGGAACAGAGGGCTGGTAGGAGAAATAAAGGGCCTAAGAAACCTGGGAAAAGGACCTTCTCCTTCAGGGATGGGGGAACTCCTCCCAAAGAAAAATGGGCCTGAGAGATCCTAATCAAGACTGGGTAAATGTGGGGACTGAGTTAAAACCGCCCATCATTGAACCCCAGAATGACAAACTAGAAAATCACCTTGCCCAAATATATTCTGGGGACTGCCTCCAAAAAGTGGGGGGCCCAGAATCAGACCAGCGGAGCCCAAAACTCCCCCAATATCCAACTGCCACATTTTTCTTCCAGATCCCCAGGTTCCCGCACTGAATTCTGCCCAAACTACCCCTGTCAGAATAAAGAGCCAAGAAATTAACCCAACAATTGGCCCAAAATGCACATTATCTTTGCCCCCTTGAGGAGAAGGAGGGATGATTTTATGCCACGGATTCAAATACAGGGGTAATGTACATTTTTGGCACTGGTGGACACTGGATCCCAAGCCACCTTTTTGTCAAAGAGGGCCTTTGATCAGCTGAATTCAGAAAGGGGGGAGAGACACCAGATCCCTCTCACTCCTCTTCCTGGACAACTTCAGAACTTCGTTGGGAATTACATTCCTGTAGAAGGGACTGTGGATATAGAATTTAAAATTGGGCAACACAAGCAGAAACACCCGGTCATAGTTGTGACGCCAGAGGGCACACCATGTCTACTGGGGAACGACATCCTGCGTAGACTGTCCCCCCTAATTAATTGTGTAAACGAGGTCCTCTGGACACAGACTAGCCGACCAATAAAATTAAAACATAGCGTCAACCATGATAGTTTAAATGGCACATACCACATGGTTGAACAAAAACAGGATCAGATTGAATTCCATTTTCAAAACAACAAAATCCCTGACTTGACAATAATTGCAGTAGGACAACAAACTGGTAATGGGAAGTCCTCTCTATTTCTGAAAATCTACCTTCCTTCCAGTCTCAAGTGGCATTCCACACTGGAAGGAAATACTCTGAAATTCCATACCAATTCATAATCAGAAAATCGCACTTCCATAGTCCAAAATGATGAGAAACCAGCTCAAAGTCAAGCTGATATTCAGAAGATTGGAGAACAGTTGTTCATCCCTATTCAGTTAAATGAGGGGAAGGACTCTGTTCTCGCCCGAGTGTGCGTGAACAACGGAAAGAGCTTCATCAGCGAAGCGATGTTCTGAAAACTCCAAATAGATCAAGAAATTCCCACCTTAAAATTGATAGACAAATGGGAAATGGACCTGGAAACACCCAATTCCAAACATCTCCGGCCAAGCAGGTGCATGCTCAAAGTTTCCATAGGCAACAAGAGCATAGTCCATAATTGTTGTGTTGTGCAAGATATCCCTGCTGCATTTTATTTAGTCAGTGACATTCTCAATCGCTTTTTCATTTGTTTGGACCTGATAAACTTCAAAACCTGGTCCCGATTAGCGGGTAATCCCATGGACTTTGATGATCCAGAGAAAGCATTTCGGTCAGCTCAACTGCTGCCATATGCAGTTGAAGTTCAGATTGGAGAGGAAGTCACCATCCCAGAATGGACCCAACAATTCCCACTTGAAGTAAAAAGTAAAAGAGGACAGAAACTTCAAAATCCTGACACATATGTTCACCTCAATGTCCATCTCCAACAGCAAGGTTTGGGGTTAAACCCAACACCACTAGTCAATACAGAACACAACACCATTCCAATAGAGTTGGATAACAGAGCCCATAGGAGTATCACTCTGGGTGCAGGCACCATTATTGGAATGGCGGTTGATGACTGACATTTTTCTATAGATTTAGGTAATGAACTGATAGGACCAATCCCCAATGACTGTCTTGACAGTGAGAGCCACAATGACACAACACCAGACAGGATCTTCACCCGGCATGGGGGGAACTTCCTGGTGTACTCTTCCTGCCCTTATGGTAAAGAAGGGGTGACCTGTGACTTCAGGAGGGATGAGGTGATCTTTCAAGTCCACCAGGACTGCCTTCCCCACCTGAAGCCATCAGTCTAAGTCAGTACTTTAACAAGGGACTTCTCCACCCAGCTGGAGGAGGCCGCTGAGATAGCCAAACTTTAAGTCTTTCTGGGCTTCAGGCAGATGGTTGAAGAGAGAGTCAGCCTAGCTGATACCTGTGAGACTCTGGAACAAAAGCGAAAATTGAAACAAGTTTTCTTAGAGTTTCAAGATTTCTTTGCAGTGGACTCATGTGACTGTGGTTGCACCGAAATCCATACAACAACAATTCCCACGGACCCTGGTATGACTCCAGTGTTTGTGAAGCAATACCGCTTGCCTAACGCATCCATGGAGTCCCTCACAGAAATAATTAAAAACCTTGAGTCCCGTGGGATAATTCGTCCAGTCCGCAGCACCTTCAATAATCCGGGCTGGGGATTTTGAAACCAAACGGCCAGTGGAGACTCTGTGCTGACCTGAGGGAGCTAAACAAACGGGTCCACACTTCCCGATTGCTTCTGCCCTACATTGACCAAGGGCTGGCCCAGATCCAGGGGTCAAAGGTATACACTGCCATTGACCTGACCAATGGGTACTGGACCGTACCTGTC
The DNA here is from genome assembly GCF_040938575.1 of Ambystoma mexicanum. Lineage (NCBI taxonomy): Eukaryota > Metazoa > Chordata > Amphibia > Caudata > Ambystomatidae > Ambystoma > Ambystoma mexicanum. Next base: position 125,072,838 of record NC_090935.1, on the reverse strand, counting down.
AGCAGGGAGGACCAAAACAAGCTGGCCTTTACCTTTGGGGGGCAGCAGTACACTTGGACCCGGACTCCCTTTGAATTCATCAACTCCGGCAATTAATTTAATATCTTCTTGCATAAGGCCATGCCCGACTTGGTTGAAAGGGGCAACCTGGCCTATGTAGATGATGTTCTAATCAAAAGCTAAACAGTGGAGAAACACATAGCAGAGATCCGTTATGTTCTGACACAGTTGAGGGCTGCCGGAGCAAAACTATCTTTCCAAAAGGCACAGTGGTGCAGGACCCATGTCAATTTCTTGGTGCATGAGATAACTGAGGGTCTGTGTCCCCAGGAAAAGAAAGCAGAAGCACTCCTGAAACTAAAAGACCCCACAACTCTGCGTGAGCTAAGGAGTCTCCTTGGACTGACTAATTACAGTAGAAAGTTCATTGAGGATTATGCAGAGATCACAAGACCCCTGATCCATCTGTTGAAGGGGGGGTAAAGTGGGAGTGGGGTCCAGAACAAGCCGAGGCAGTAAAACAACTCAAAAGGAGCCTCTCACAAGCGCCTTGCCAAACTTACCTAGTCAAAAACAAGGAGTTCTTCTTGGAGACAGGGTTCTCAAATACATGCTGATAGCAGTATTATACCAAAAGCATGACAAGGTCAATAAAGTCATCTCCTATACGAGTAAGACTTTATCCTCTGTGGAGGAAAAATTCAATGATTGTGAGAAGGCACTCCTGGCAACGATGTGGGCATTGAAGAATTACTGTCCGTTCATCCAGGGGAACACATCTTAGTGGAGACTCCACACCAGCCTCTGTAATATCTTCAAACTGACAGAATCTGGGCCAGAAATGTGAGTAATTCCCAAATTACTTCATGGATTTTGTCAGTGCAAGGCTTTCCTATGGAGGTCAGATATGGCCAAAACAAGAAGAGTCCCCTCATGCAAGGTCTGGCTGACTTGCATGACTGTGCCAGAGAAAACTGTCTCGAGGTTGAAAGTCTTAAAATCAAGGACAACATGGACTCGTACCTCATTTCCCCACACAAAGTCTATGAAGAAGACAAGTGTGAGGGAATGCCCACTGTCTATGTGGATGGGTGCTCCTACCATGTTGACAACAACGGGGAAAAGGAACTTGTGGCTGGCGTGGGGAATGCCTGGGTGAATGATGCCCCAGACCCCTCCGCTGGGTACAAAATCGGTCCCCGTATTAGTCAAGTGGCAGAGCTGATGCCTGTGCATCAAGCCATCCTCACTGCTGTCCAACACCAACTCCATGAACTGGTCATGATCACTGATTCAGATTATGTCCGGAACGGGTTTGTGGAGCACCTGATTAATTGGAAAACCAGAGGCATGCTATGTGCTAACAATAAACCACTAAAACATGGAAACCTAATACAGAATATTGATGATCTGGCTACCTCTAGTGGGATGACCGTCTACTGGAAAAAGATCAAGGGTCATTCCAAAGTATAGGGACCAGACAAAACTGGAAATGACTTAGCTGATCAGCTGGCCAAAACCAGAGCCATTCAAGGGGATCTACTTGAGATCGAGTCCCTGATGGGGGAAATCTGGGTCACTGCTATCACTAGGTCTCAGACAAAGGCTCACAATTAACGCTCAACTGCCCAGTGGAGTAAGGAGACCCCAGATGCTAATTTCATTACGGCTCAAAAAGGGGATCCAAAAAAATTTTAAGTTTTATCAACACATTGAGGACCCTGAGAACTTTCCCCTGACGGATACCGATTGCATTGGGAAAGAGGACCTCAGAGTGTTGATGAAATAGCCAAAAATGTTCCGAATCCAAGACGGTTTGTTGGTGAGGTGATCCATATCTGGCTGTGACCAGTGGGTGGTCCCTATCTCATTCCGAAGCCTGATATTAAGTCACACCCATGATGCTGTGAAAGCAAAAAGAGAATATCGAGGCTGTGTACCCAAACAGGAAATGCACCAACACGAGTTTATAAAGATACACAGATCTTTATTCTACAACTGAACAGTTTCCAAAGGACAAAACAACAGATAGCTATCAGGCCCCCAGTTTGACACAGCGAATGCCAGCCCTGTTCGGTGTGTGTAGTGAGTGGGACTGTACATCAGAATGGTCGCGACTTTTATACAATACATAATATGATGTCCAGCCCATTTGCAGGTTAATCATTTCCTAGGGCTAGAGGTTCATGCCGAGTTCACTCCTAATTTATGCAGCTATATTTTTATGGATTATCCTTAATACATACTCCAATAGGTTACAATGGCAACAGTGTGTCTTTAGTTTCTACATTAATCCTTCGTAAACATTCTTATACAATGTAGCCAAACAAGTGTTCACATTTAATACTCAAAAAGTATTAATAATAATATAATTTATTGTGACTTAGTTTACAATGAAACTTTACACATAAAATATACCTAAAGAGGAACAAAATTATAATGAGAAAATCATCAGTAGTTAACAAAAACATTGCATAAGAAATTACCACGAAAGACAATACATTAAATTCTCTAAATATACATTTCCTAAAAACCATATAAAACAGCTTCAATTTTAAGTTCACATTTACAATAGTTCAGGAACCAGGTCTAACCACATCCTACCGTATATTCACCAATAAAAATTTCAGATGGAATATCAATCTAATTTCAGTGTTGTTACAATTCCTGTATAAATAGTGGCCTGTATTAGCCAACAGACCCTCATGGATTTCAGCGATGGCTATACATCAACTCCTCTTTATATCCTCCTATATGGTTATATTAAGTCTTGTTTCCACCCTCAGCCAAACATTGTACAGTGCCATCATGAGTCTTATACTGTTGGAGTTAATACAGTGATGCCAGAATAGCTCCTCTTTAATGTAACCTTGGTTATGCACAAGCTGACCCAAGCCAAGGTTTAGGGTACTTAACATTTTGTGACATTCAGTCAATACATGTCTGGCTGTTTCTAGCTGATTCACTCCTTTACATAACCGGCAAAGCCGTAATTCTGGGGGGATCATGTCTCTTCTGCCTGTTATCATTAAAGTAGGTAGTTGTTCTAGCCTTAAAAGTAATATGAATTGTCTAAGTCTCCTATCCGGGCATAAATTGAGATAGCTCTGCAGATTTTTATAGTTATACAATCTATACTGGACAAACTGATAGCTTTTCAGCTTCTGGAGATGAGCGTAATTCTCCAGCCAGTCCCAGAGCTCTATGCGTTTCACCAGAGCCCTTTGCATTTCTACAGTTACATTGCCCTCCCTTATTTGCCACCCAATGGTCGTCAGGAATTTAGACATTTGCTCCTTCAAAGGGCATGGGGATTTATCCTTCGAGATCTCTAGATAAACCGCCTTGAGTAGCCCATTTTTAGTCTCATCCCTCATTCTCAAATAGAGTAGGGCTCGTTTTTTTAGTACTATCGCTTTCAATGAGGTCAGCCCCAGTTCCAGTCTTAATATTGCCATAGGGATTCCCGGTGGTAGGCCCAGAATAGCGCGCCAAAATTTCCCCTCAATCACCTGGAGCCATTTCAGGTCAGAGTTGAGGAGGGCTTCAAAACCATAGGTGATCATAGGGGATAACACCTGCATGTACAGTTGTCTCGTGCCCCATATGGTGAATCCCCCCTGATTTAGTGTGAATCTATAGAACAGTGCAGTCAGTTGGGATGCCTTTACAATGCGTGACTGCTTGCAGAGTTCATAGTCGCCGATACTCTCAAATTCTATACCTAGATAGCGGTAATGAGGAGAATAGGCAATGGTATCTAAACCAACTCTGAGCTGTACACGAGTGGTGTTCTTGTTGGTAAATCTCATTGCCTTTGTTTTTTCCAGATTAATTTTGAGGCCGTTCCTCTCGGCGTATTCACACAGAGCGGTGGCCGACCTTCAAAGCCCACTAACAGTGTGGTCCAGTATAACCAGGTCGTCCGCATAGGCCAGGACAGGGCAGATGGAGTCTCCTATTTTCGGTGGGCAATTTGTCGTAGCCCTAATGGCCTCCGGGATGTCATATACGTACATATTATAGATCAGCGGGGCCGTGACACAACCTTGTTTGACCCCCCTATTTTGGAGCACACTTCTAGTAGTGTGTCCTTCCCGGTCTAATTTTACTTTAGCAGATGTGTTCTGATGGAGTAGTCTGAGATAATAGGTCAGGCCTTCCGGGCAACCCATTGCTTTTAACTTCCGCCAGAGGGCCTCTCTGGGAATAGAGTCAAATGCCGCCGAAAAGTCTATATAGAGGGCATATGTTGGTGGTTGCCCTCCTGATCTGGCTCGTGTTCTTAGAAGGTCCAGAACCATAATGTTATGTGCCGTAGAATACCCTTGCCTAAAGCCACTCTGGAATTTGCAGAGTATATCAGATTGCTCTACCCAGAGCTGCAGCTCCTTTAAAAGGAGAGAGGCAAATATTTTGCCTGTGACATCCAGCATTGAGAGCAGTCTATAATTGCTAGGATCCGCTCGATTACCCTTTTTGAAGACTGGTATGAGCACCGCTGTTTGCCAGGATCGGAGTATTCTCCCTTCTTTTAGGATCTTTTTGAACATTATAGCTAACAGGGATGCCCAGAATTCAGGATGCGCCTTCATCACAATATTTGCTAGGCCATTTGGGCCCGGGGCTCGGGAGGATTTTAAATCTGAGATTGTATTCAGCACCATTTGATATGTCACATTAAATGGAGGGTTTAACGGCCTATTGATCAGTGTATGGGATTCCTCTGTGTCTGCCTTGGCATTCCTATTTTCAAGGAAAGCTATCCATGTTTCAGCATTAATATGGCTAGCTAAATTGCCTTGTAAAGTACCTCGCGCATCACCCAGCGGAGCCCAGATATTACGCATTTTACCTGTACAGATCGTGTTTACTAATCTTTGCCAAGCCGTGATTTTGTCTGATTTCCGTTTGGCCTTGATCATAGCTTTATATTTGTTTTTAACGCTCCTAACCTTAATAAAATATATGTCTGGAGGGTAGCCTTGTCTCTTGGCCAGCCGGAGTTCCGCTCTATGCTCTCTCTTCAGGTTTCTTATAGCTATGTCAAAGGGTGGCTTTTCCCTACCACAGCTAACCATAGACCCCGTACGACAGATCGCATGATCAAAAAGTATTGTACATAATATATGTTCATGGATTAATATCGTTGGCACAGTTAATCCTTTATCCGCAGATCAATGAAGGACAAGGTCTCAGTACACAACCCTAACATTTGGCCTACGGGCAGTTTTTGTATGAACTCGCGTGTGGAGGTCAAGACGACCATGTTACAAGCAGCACAACACTGTCCACCATCTTAGAACACAGGGTGAGTTCGGAGTAGGAATCAAAATGGCAGATGAACCTAAAAAGGCTGCTAAACTGATCTAAGGTCAGGACCTTGCAACGCAGATTTCTTCGCAGAGCGACTGGGCTTAGGCCAACATATACAATATAGCAGGCATGATATGATTTCCCGTCTGGCAAACCCTCCTCTTGGCCTAAGCCAAGTGCTAAACTACTTCTAGTCACTTTACGAATAACTCCACGTCTCAACGTCCATACACCTTAATCACTATCGGAGATATAAATTGCCATGAGATTAGTTATTTCTTTCAGCACGTATTCATTGGAGTTCTTCTCTGGGGCAGAATGCTTGTGTCTTAATGTACCCATCTCCAGTGCGCAACATCCTCCTAACATCGAACATATACCAGGAAGACATTGTATACAACAGCAGAGAAACAGCAGAATTCCTAAGATGATCAGCAAGACCGAAAGTAGCTTTCAACCCCAAGATCGCAAGAAGTCCCAGAACCAAGTGCTAAGATACCAGTTTCCCTCGGGAACATGCACTTCTGAACTTAAGACATGCAGGTTCTGTATTGCCTTGAAGATAGTAGGGGAGGAATCTGGCACGAAAACACAGCAAGCGGACCCCATAAATTTACATACCCCACCACGTTCAGCCTGGATGACATCTAATGCCATCTGGTTCTGAAGTGCTACTAACCTTATTGCTTTTTGTTCTAAAGTCATATTATAGAGTATGTCAGTGGTCCGGTTGATGGTTCTCTCCAGTACTCTCGCTAGTCTCCTAGTACCCTCTGAGTTCACTATTTGTCCCCAAAATGGCACAAAGGATTTAGCTACATCACCCAGAATTTGTGCTGAAGTGTCAGCATTCTCGTCCCGCCGTGGACGAGCCTTTGAAACTTCTACAGTGCTGGCTATGAATACCCCGGGTAACAGAATGCCTAAATCCCTAAATCCCTAAATAACAAGTTCCCTGCCAATCTCTGGGTAACCATGGAAATGCTACATTACCGCAAACAAAGTAGACAGGTTCGTCTACATTCAAAGGTCTGTCCTCACCAGTCAATTTCGCAACGTTGGTGCAACCTTTAAAATCACCCATTGACTGAGTACCATTCCTCTGTATGCAGAAGGAGACTGAATCGGGGCCTTGGTTGATAGTGTAAGAAGGAGGCGCGGCATCCTTATTGCCTATAGGAGCCACTTTAAAAGAAATCAAAGATTGAAATGGACAAGACACTCTTTCAGGAGGCCTAATAGAACAACATTAAGCTTGCGAAGAGCAAGCATCCCAAGGGAGTCAGAACACGTTTTTCAAACTGATTCAAATTAGTCCCATCAAAGTTCCCTGAGATGCTATTGTTCCAGCAGCCAAGGAATAGTGCCCTGAGAGAAGCATAGCACGCAGTTGTCAAAGGTAGAGGATGAATATACCAACCTAGCCCCTTATCCCCGTGTTGCGGTAAATGTGAACAGACCCAGCAGTTGGATTTGTTAAAGATGGCATGTGTAGCATTCATGATGATTAATAGTGTATTATTGTGGTATTTCTGTCTGTGCTGAGAGTCTCTAGGAGATAGAGTGTGCAGATGCACAAAAGGAGTAGAAACAGTAGGTACATTTTCAGTCGGCAAAAAGTTCTCAAGCGGATGTACTTCTTCTAGATACCAGAAGCCTAAAACAATGACTATTGTAAAACCAGTTAACATTATTACAAAACAGCAGTACGTTTTCGGGGCCCATGCAACAGTTTGTCCATTTTCACAGCTGGTCACATGTTCGCTTATCAGTCCAGTACGAGCGGGAGCGGTAGTAGGCATTGCAATCTTCAAACGAAAAGTGCCAATGTTAGTTTGCTGGCGACCTCCAGGCCGAGCGTCTTCTTAGTCCTTCCACAAAACCTAGCCAACAGAACCCCTTTCACACAATTAATCGGGCCAAAAAGACAAGCCCTTGATGACTTTTTCCTCTTTGAGCGCACAGCTGAACCGTGCCGTAAGTCAATTTCCTTGGACGTAAATCGTACCTTACGATGTCTGGTACTGATTGATCCAGGATCAATGTGTCGTCACTTCCCACTGGAAGCGGTGAGTGAGCGGAAGCAATGTCAGAGGCACAATCGGGGATCGCCTCTGAAAACAAAATGGTCGGAGAGTTTGGGGATGAAATGGCTGTTTCCCCCGACCTCACAGGATCAGGGAGATCCCCCACACACTTTTGATGCTAGTTACTGCTTCGGGATCGTTGGTTGAAGTTCTGATGAGGGGTTCTGCTTCTTCTGTATCGTATGGCACTGGGTGTGGAATTTTCTTGGTATGCGTCGCATGGATCCAATTTTTCCGGCCTGCCACCCGCACCGCAGTCTGTGTGAACAGTAGGACTTGGAAGGGCCCCACCAATGAGGTGCGAGGCAAGAGGATCGATCAAAGGATTTCGTAAGTATCCAGTCACCAGGCCGTATGCTGTGACCAGGACCCTCGTATTCTACAGGTAAAGCCTCTTGCACCTGGTGATAAATCAAATACAAATTTTTAGTCAAATGGCTACAGTAATCTGAAAGAAGTACATTTTCAACATTTCGCAGAGAACGACATTTTGGAACGTTCCATATATTAGCAGGCCTCCCAATAACCACCTCAAAGGGAGAGAGCCCAGTCTTAGTTTGAGCATTGATAGCAACACGATCAGTAAGGCCTCAGGCCATTTTAGTTTGGTGCCGGCACATGTCTTAGCGAGCTTGTTTTTGATGATGCCGTTGTGTCTTTCCACTAGTCCAGCACTCTGAGCATGTCTAGTCGAATGGAACCGTTTATCGATCTGTAATCCGGCACACATCTGCAGAATTACAGCAGCGATAAAATGTGGACCATTTTCTGACCAGATGACGCTTGGTAACCCGAATCTTGGGAAGTACTCTTTAACAGAGTCTTTGCAGTAGTCATGGCTATAGCGTCTTTAACAGGAAAAACCTCAACCCATTTGCTAAAAGCACAGATGACAACTAACACATATTTTAGATTATTACACGTTCCATCTCAATAAAATCAAAATGGATGACCTCAAAGGGGACAGAAGGCGGACCAAAACTACCCCTAGGAGTTGATGTGCCCTTTCCCACTTTATGCTGCAAACAAATCATACATTCTTGAACAAAGCGTTCATCTATCTTAGAGATTTTATCATTTACCCATACTTTTCCCAACATCTTTGTGATTTTACGAGCACATATGCGTGTGGGACCATGAGCCATAACAACCATCATCATAATGTAGGCGTCGGGAAGTAGCAATTTTCCTTAAACTCTGTCCACCCAACACCCATCATCATCAAGTTTTGCCAAGCCCTCAGCCCATTTCTTGGACTCTTCTAATGTGGCATCGGCTTGGATATCCCTTACGGAATCAATACCCTCATCCATAGTACAGGCATTTGTGGCTTCCCTTGAAGTATTCATAACTGAAGAGAGATCAGTGGCAGTCTGTTTAGCTATATAATCAGCAAAAGCATTCCCTTTTCCTACATCATCTAGAATCTTCCGATGCACTGCGCATTTTATGATAGCTAGCTGAGTACGGAGTGCAAGCGCTGAGAGTAACCGTACTATCAAGGAGTCATGCTGAATTTTTGTACCATGTGAAGTCAAGAACCCTCTTTCTGACCAAAGTCTCCCAAAGTTGTGAACCACCCCAAAGGCTTACTGACTGTCAGTGTATATATTCACGGTAAGCCCTTTGGAAAGTTCACAAGCTAGGGTCAAAGCTATAATCTCTGCGGCCTGCGCGGAGTTATGCGTGATTCTCTTGGTTTCCACGACCGTGCTCAATGTAGTGATTGCATAAGCTGCTGTGGATGTACCATTCAGAAGTTTGAAGCAGGAGCCATCGCAAAACAGCTCCCCTTGTGGGTTGTTCAAAGGATTATCTTTTAGATCAATTCTAACCTTTGTCTCTTGTTCGGTAGTGTAAAGGCAGTCATGTGACTCTTTGTCACTGCAAGTAGTACCTTGAAGGAAAAAGGTTAAAGTTCAGCCGGATTAAGAATACAACACCTCTTAATTTGTATGTGTGGTGCAAACAAGATCAATTCATATCTCGTTAACCGTGCGGAAGTGAGGTGTTGTGTTTGCGTTCTGTTCAGTAGAACATCCACAGAGTGAGGTACCATTAGGGTTAAAGCATGGCCTAGGACCATTCCCTCACTCTGCTTTACAGACACAGCAGCAGCAGCGACAGCTCGCAAACATCTTGGCAAAGCACATGGTACAGGATCAAGAGCGGAAGAAAAGTAGCCGCACGGCCTATTCTTCCCTCTATGCTCCTGTGTTAATACAGCCAAAGCACATCCATCACATTCATGCACAAAAAACACAAAGGCCTTTTCATAATTTGGTGTGCCCAAAACCGGTGCCGAGCAGAAGGCAGTCTTGAGCAAATCAAATGCATGCTGGTGCTCCATGTTCCACGGCAATGGCGAAGAAATGCCCTTCTTCGTCAGAGCCAACATTGCTTAATCACTAGTAAAAAGTTGGGGATCCACTGCCTACAGTAAGTAGCCATTCCTATCAAAGCTCTAACTTCTTTCTTTGTATTTGGGACAGACATGCTAGAAATGAGTTTTATCCATTCAGACGTCAACCTTCTTCCCTCCTTTGACAGGAGATAGCCTAAATAGGCGACCTCCTGACAACAATATTGAAATTTTTTAAGCAAATCTTTGTCCATGTTTAGCCAGGTGAATAAGTAACAACACAGTGCCCTCCTTACAAGCGCTCTTTGAGTCAGCAGCTAAAGGCAAGTCCTCAACATATTGAAGCAGTTTACAAGTTGAGGGCAACTCAAGGGTGTTGAGCTGCTCTTTCAAAGCCCTACTATAGATGCTAGGACTTTCCGTGTAACCTTGCGGTTCACGGGTGAAGGCAAACGAGCGTCCCCCTAAGGTGGATGCAAACAGGTATCTACTGTCGTTATGTATAGGAACACTAAAGAAATTGTTCTTTAGATCGACAACACTAAAGTAAGTAGCTGAAGCCGGCATCATAGTTAATATCGTCATCGTCATCACATCAGGCACAATTGGAAATTGTGGAGCGACGATCTTATTGATAGCATGCAAATCAATTATGAAACGAAAAGGAATTCCATTGTCACCTTTTTTGTACACGGGCAAAATCGGACTATTGCACAAACTACCTGCAATTTCCTCAATCACCCCTCGATGCACAAAATCAGAGACTATGCATTTCAAAGCTTGCCCACCATCGACTGAAATCTTATACTGTGGAAAACATGGCAACTTTACTCCATGTTTCAAGACAATTTTAACGGGTTCAATTTGCAAGACACCAACATCATTGTCGTCAATAGCCCATAAACACTCCGGAACCTCACTAAATTCTGGTGGCAATGGTCTAGTCAAGAATTGAGAGACAGAAAGTTGCTGTGGTGAAATCGTAAAACGCCCTCCATCAGAAGAACAATGAATTACCACATTTAATTCCTTCAACAGATTCAACCACAACAAATTCTCTCCACAATTCGTAGTCAAAAGAAATGGACAATGATCCGTAAATGGACCCAAAGATATAGGTACCGGCGAAGAAACCGGACAGACAACTGGTGTGCTAGAAAACCCTACAGAAACATTGGTTTGCCCTTACAGTGGAATGTTTGGAACCCGTGAATGATCAATGGAACACTTCTGTGCCCCTGTATCTATCAAGAATAGATGTTTCCTATTTCCCACTATCATCTCAACGTAGGGACCTTTCTGATTAACGGGAATAGGCGTCGGTTCCAAACCCTGTTTTGGGCAATCCTAGCGAAACAATATGTCATCAAAAGGAAGTTCTTCGGAGAGGTAAGCGGCAGAAGGAAGGTCAAAAATATTCCTACTATCCACATTCAATGCCTGTTTTTCCTGTGTTTTTCTTTGCTGAGCGACTGGGCTTAGGCCAACATATACAATATAGTTGGCATGATATGATTTCCCGTTCATATGTGGCCACAGCCAGCCATCGGGGGTGTCATACGACATTAGAAATCTTGTGAGAGGTTGCATACTGGCCACACATGGGGCAGGACCTCGACCAATACTTGAAGGGGTGTCTTGTGTGTGCACAATTTCAGCCAACATCACTCACGCCCGTGCTCCCCTCCAAAAGCGGGGGATGACACTGCCTTAGTCAGATTTGCAAGTCGATTTCCTCGGCCCGTCATTCGCTCCTCTAGGTGAAACAAGTACATGTTGACCGTCACATGCTTGTTTACTAAATGGGTGGAATGTCTCCCGGCCCCAAATTGCAAGGCAGAAACAGCAGCTGCCCTGATGCTCAATCACATCTTCTCACATTTTGAACTACCCCAAAGGATTGAGTCAGATCGAGGTAGTCACTTCACCAGCGAAGTGATGACAAAGATGTGGGAGATACTTGGGGTAAAAAGGAAATTACACATTGCATAGCACCAGTCCTCTAGTGGTGGAGGTGAGAGGTACAATAAAACTATTTTGAGCATATTAAAAAAGTTTGTGGTAGACTCTGGGCCAAGTTGGGATAATCGATTACCTCTTGGCCATCAGATCTACCCCTTCTTCTGCAACAAAAATGTCTCCATTTGAGCTGATGACTGGATGAAGGATGGTGCTACCCCAGCATCTGCTCTACAGAACCCAAGAACAGAAGTATATAAATGCCTCCACAACTCATGAGTATGTTGAGAATCTGAGAAAACACCTTCAACATGCTTTTACATATGCTCAGCGGAATCTAGAAAGATCTGCAGACAGTATGAAGACCCACTATGACCTTAAGACAACCAAAAAAGAATATCAAATAAGAGACAGGGTCTACTTGTACAATTTCCAAAGGAACGAAGCCAAGGAGCTCACATTTCTCCCAAGTTGGCAGGGTCCTTTTGAAATTGTGGACAGAATCTCACGAGTCGCCTACAGAATCTGCATCCCCAAGGTAAACTTGACAGAAGGGGAAGACAAGTGGGTCCACATAAACCAGCTAAATAGTTGTAATAGCAGGCATACTTTGTGGCAAATAGAAGAGCCTATCAGAAACCCAGAGGGGGAAAATCCGGAGATCTGAAAAAAATGATTAAATGTTCATTGAGTACATACGAGGAAAGGGTTAAGACTATCATAGAATATAGGCAGGGAATATTGTCAATTATTATTAAATGCATGCAACCACCCCTCGGGGAACAGCAGTGGGGAAATTTCCATAACCGGGCTATGTTCTGTTTTCTAGTACTGGAACTAAATACACCTAATCACCAAGGAGGACCTCCTTGGGGACCGGGAGGAAAAAACCCAAGAGTTCCGCAATGTTGCTCCACACATTCCAACCCGAACCAATGAGGAGAGCATGACACATCCATTGCTCATGGGAGAAGCAACCGGATTTCTTCACATGGACCGAAGGAAAAAATAATCCCACGTGCCCGACTCCCCCACGACTGGACATCACGCTGAATTCGGGGGTGGATGTGTGGGATATTTCAACCCATGCCAATGCGCCCTACTACACCCCTTTGCCAAAACTGCCACAAATTGATGCACTAACCTCTGTGAATGCCAAATTTGCAAAACTGCGCATGGTTCATAAATCACAAAAGGATGCATACTCTGCCACACACAGGCACAGTTGATGTCAAAACAGAACTCCCTGCAGTTGAATGCCAGGGGGTGCTGTTATCTGTCACATGAATCAAGGCCACAAAAGTGGGATAAAATCCGAAAATGTCCTTAAATAAAGCTTCCTAATTAATGGCAACCTTCAAAGTGCTGTTTTGTTGCTAAATTCTGTCATTTCCCCAGTGAATTATTGAAAGGAAAATTTGCTGAAATCATAGATTCTCCAGGCAGTCAGAGGAAACCAGGCCTCACTGACTGACAGCAGCATAAGAAAATTAGCTGTCAAACCCAGTTTAAACGTGTTTTTTTTCCTGAATAAATTGCAATATTTGCCTATTTAAAGCATGTTTGTGAAGGGTTAATTCTTTTAAATGTCCAAACCCCTTATAAACTGTGCTTATTTGTATATGTGTTAGAGAAAATACTTCATTGTGAATTTTAAAAGCAACCCAGTATTGGAGTTAAGTAACTGCATAATTCTGATTGGGTACTGACCAGCCTGGGAAAGTTTGACATTTCAGTTTGACATTCCCTTGATACAGAAAGCCTTAATGGTTCCGGCATATTGACAACAAGGAGCATAACGAGACTTTATTAGACATTCATCTTGTTGCTGAGCCAAGAACAAAGGACAGGCTCTGCTGGGGATGGACAGGATGCTTCCCTCTACACCCCACCCTGATCAAAGGGATCTGATAGCTGTTGTTTGTTGAAAGGAGAGAAAAGAAATAATCTGAACTTTTTGGTGTTTAAATCTGTATTTATGGTTAAGTTTAAAACTCTTTAACCGTGCCGCCTAAAGAAGGTTAAATCTGAAAATTGGTAGATGTTAACCTAATTTCAGGCTTTTGCTTTGAAGACATTGATGAAATCTCTACCACTTAAGGAACCAAAGTTACAAAAAAAAACTCATGGTAGCAGAACTATTAATGTTGCAAGCCTAAAATTGTATGTACATGATCCACTGATAAGCGCCCATAGATGTACCGAATTAGAAATTATTAATCCAAACTGTTATGATTAAAATTGATAAAATTCCATAGAATGAGAAAGACAGCACTCATAGAGGTGGGTATAAAAAGGTGAATATAGCCCATCAAATATGAAATGTATGTGTCCGATTTTATTAGAGTACATCATTTTAGAAATGTACATTTGGGCAAAAGTTAAGTTTTGGTCAAAATCAATGTGGGAGTTCCTAAATTCCATCATAAAGATGACAGCTCTGTTCTGACTGCCAACCAAAACAAGGCAAGTGCCTGTGGCCACTCACAGCCGTGGGGGTGTGTTTTTAAGTTCTGCCCACACCATAAACTTGGTGATGTCATTTGATAGTTTAAATATAGGAACTTCACAAAACATAGGAGACACTGCTCCCAGATCACATCCAGATTTCTGCGCAGCGTCTTGTTCCTGACTTCTTCATCTTGTCCAGAACTCTTCAACTTGCAGCTAACTCCAGAATTCTTTGCAGAATCCAGGCCTTAGCATTGCTGAAATCTTTTTAGCTAGGCCCAAATACAACCATCCCAAATCTTAAAAGAATAATTCTGATTCATTCTGGCTTGCTACCATTAAGGCTTGCCCGCTGAAACTTGCCTCCTGCTAATCTGCCGTGACCAGAAGGGCCCATCCAAAATCCAGTCTGAGGTCCAGTCCATAATAGACAAGAACCGCGCCGCTGATCCAACCCCTCCAGACGTGCCCTGCTTCCGGTAGACCTGACCCGATCCGATGACCAGAACTTTGACGGTCCAATTTTAAATACAAGGGACTGTAAGTATTAATAGGAAGAACAGTGACCCATAGTATATTTGCATTGTCTTATCCCATCTCAACCCATCCCATCTTTAAATTCAGAACCATAGTATTGTCAAAACCATTCTTGCGCTGATTTTCCTCATTTGTTTTACCATACCCTAATTCATTAGTGATTTTGAGTAACTAAAGTAACTCCCAGAAAGAAATTGAGTATCTACCACGTGAAGGGTTATGCTGGCCACGTAACTGTGAAGATTCATGTGTGGCATTTTCTTTTTCATAGTCATTAATATAGTGTAATGAAACCCATCTGTCATTTTTAAAACCGAATTTCAGTTTTCAATTTCTTGCCTATTGTGCAAAAACACCTCTCACTAAAACCTCCATAATGTCTCCAAATCTATAGATCGGAACAGTGTATTTGTCCTGTTTTTTTCAAATATTGCATAGTGAAATTTTGCCACGAATTTGCAGTTTTCCAAAGTTTACACGTGTCTTTTTCCCATTCAAAGTATTTCTCAAATCCCATACTGATCTAAAGTGTGTACTGTTATTTAAATTGTAGCTCCTGTGTGTTAAGACCTGTTTAGTGACCTGTTTAGTGTTGCTTTCCTAAGAATTTTGCTCCATTTAAGCCTTTTTGATAATTTTGCAGTATTTCACAAAGCCATTCTTTCACTTGTCATTTGTAAAAGTGTCAATTTCCAAAAGCGGTTTTCTTCTTGTTTGGGGAGGGAAGATTGCATTTAAACTCTAGACATTGTCTTTCCTTCCTGAATACCTGCTGACTAATTGCATCTGTCTAGGATTGTTCATTTGTACCTTAAAGAAACTTTCCGGTTGGAATTATTAACCTAAACGCTTTCTGTTCTCAAACCATAACTGTTCTTTTCCCTGTGTTTTATATTCTGCATTAATACAAGTGAATTCAATTGTTTTACTTATTTTGAATGGTATTATCACCACCTGGTGTTTGCTGCCCGATACATATGTATATTAAAACTTATGTGTGATTTGAATATTAAACAAATAAGTAAATATTTACCTTTACAAACTAGCCTGATTCCTGGTACACTGTGACCTGGGGGGCATTTTGAGATGGGTGTGATATGAGTGGTATATCATTCAGAATATTGAACTTATAGACACAAATAAATAAGGGTTTCATTGCGCACTACATGCTAGGCAAGACCTGGGTGTGTGCCTGATTGAAATCCTTAACAGGAGGCAGGCTTCATGCGGATCCTCATGATGGGGGCAAGGATGTCCAGGGCATTAGAGAAAGAAAGGTGGAGGTTAGCTAGAACTGAGTTAGATGGAGAGTCAAAAGTAAGGGGTGGAGGAAGGATGAAGGAAGGACCAAATGCAGTGACTGACTAATCGGTCGAATGACCGAGAGGGAGACTGGCAGTGTGGGCGAAGGCATCATCACTGGACTGGGGATTTCAAGGTGGGAAGTGAGGAGAGAGTGGTTAGTCCAGGATAGAAGGGTAATAAGAGGGTTGGAGAGGAGGATGTCTGTTGTGTTGAGAGCTTCCAGAGTTGGATGGATGTTAAAGTCCCCAAGGAAGATATTTTTGGTTGAGGATGAAAGGAAAGAGGAGGACAGGTCATCCCTTTCTGAGAGGAAGAGGGATGTTGGTCTGGGAGGCCTGTAGATGGTAGTGAGAGTAAGATAGAAGGTATGCTAGACTGAACCTGCAGACTAGCCATTCAAAGGATGAGTACATTTGAGTGGGGATGATGGATGCATGAACCCACTCGGGGAAGATCAGAGCCACTCCACCACCAAGCCGGGTGGGCCTGGGATTGGACAGGATATTGTAGCCTTCATTGAGAAGAGTGTCAAAAGCAGTGAGAGAGCTGGCCTTGAACCACGTCTCAGTGAGCGAATGGACGTCAAGGCCAATGTCTTCATGGTGGAGACAGATTTCAGAGGAGTGTTTGGTAGCATAGTGAGAATTGAGGGTAACTAAGTGAAGCTGGTTGCCCCCTTTAAAATAATTGCGAACGGGGCACAGAGTTGTGGTTCCACCACTGGGAGGAGCGGAGAGGGGATGAGGGAAGGAAGGGTGGCAGGAGAGGGGGTGTTGAAGAGAGATGGAAGACATCCACCAAGAAGAAGGAGGTTGGGCTAAGATCCCTGGGCCATGATAGTGCCATTGCAATAGACAATAATGGTGTATTTGGAAGATGCAAAGTGAGCCAAGAGCAATTCCCATCTGGTGCCGGCAGTAATTGGTAAGTAATTGGTAAGGAGCAGAAAGGGGAGATGTAGGTGTCTGCAATGAGGGTGTCCAGTCAAACGATCGAAAAAAAAGGATCGAATGACCTTTTGCTCGAAATCAAAAGGATCGAAAAAAAAGAGTTGCATTTTTTAATTTATTTATTTATATAAATTTTTGATTTTGGGTTGGTAAAAAATGTATTTAATAAAGAAAACCGAGGGTGGGGGGGAAACCCCCCATAAACAAAAAAAAAATTCAACCCTTTTTTTCGATCCTCAATCAAAAGGCATTCGATCCTTTTGTTTTCAACCCTATCACTGGCAACCTGCAATGAGCAGACCAGGGTTTTAACTAATGCGTGCCTTTTTAAAATTCTTTCTTCCAGACTTCATGATAGATGGAGGATAGGTGATAGAGAATCAGTTAGAAAAGATAGGGGAAGCAGAGAGTACCTTGCTGGCAGAGACAGATGCGGAAGAGGAGGTCAGAAGATAGCGGGGGAGAGGGTCAGAAGCACTATGCAACTGTAGACTCACCCCCAGGTGGCCAGGCAGACAAAATCAATGAGCATCCTCAAAATGCCCAGATTTACAGATCAATAAGAAATTGGAAAGCAGACCTAAATTCGAATTATGCAAGAAAGCTCTAAAAGACAGTACAGAATGGTGTATGCACAGTTGGAGGCACACCTTGATTCGAATTATGCCAGAAAGCACTAAAAAGCAGTACAGAAAGGTGGATACATAGTTGGCATGAAGTACACCTGAGAATAAAAAATGAGTTTTGCATTTGTTTATTTCTTTTTTCTTCTTTTTTTAAGCATGCCATTAAGAAAGCAGTTGAGTGCATTCAGTAGGAGGCAGAACACATTGCACATTTCAAATGGTGAGGTGAAGAGATTAGAGATTGTAAATTAGGCATGAAGCGAAAGGAGCAGGAAACCAGAGCAGTCAATGGGATATGTGTGGGCCAGACCAATGCGAGCCATGTTGCTTACCAGAGCAGTAGAAAAGTCATGATTGTGCTAAAAGCATCAGTAGAACAAGTTCATGTGAATCCTTTTCAAGCTTTGCCAAAAGGCAATGGGACAAGGAGGAATGGCAGGGAGAGGTGCACCCTCCAGCTCCAGGCAGGGCCAGACATGGGCCTTAGTGGTGGGCCTTTGTTGGGGGGCCGACTCAACATGCCAGCTCCCCGATTGGCCTTATGTCCACCAGGGCTGGACAATCATGCAAATGCAGGGTGTGCTGGCAAGACACTCCTATGTGCTGGATGGCATCGCCCATGATGGAGAGGTATTGGCCACATGAGAATTTACCAGGTCCACTGGGCTGCTGTGTGGAAACTGCAGCAAAAATAAATAAAGGGTGCACAACCCTAACAAGATTGCCAATGGGCTTCCACTGGGGCAGTTTAGGAAGGCTGGCTGAAAATCTTTCAGCACTTCATGAAATGAAAATCCTTCAGCACAAAATGGATCACAGATAAATACATAACTAGACAGAAGTTCAACCCGAATAATATCTTTATATGATATTAGCTGAAGTTGCAGAATGCGTTTTAAGGTTTTCTAAATCAAGTGGTTGAAGGCAGTCGTGGTTGAGACATTTCAACTGCACCAGTAGTGGTTTGCAACTCCAATTTAGTCATTAACTCTAGGAAGACTGCTTTGAGAAACACTGGCAGGCACTTTGAGTACAAAGATTGATGTTACGTCTTGAGTAATGCGAGATCAAAGATCCTAGTTATATGTGTTTGGGAATGGCCATAGAGATTAGCATGGCCATGGGCAGTCAATATGTGGACAAATAACCAAACACCTACAAGATTTGTGTCCATCCTTACACACTACTCCCCTGCCCAAGCTGTATTCCAATGCAATATTTTCAGTTTATAGGTGGTGCAAGTGCAACCTAATATGCAAACTAAAAAAAAAATGCCATTAAAGAGAACATAGCCTTTGTAGTCTCCCAGGTATATGCAAGCCGGAGGAAGAAGTAAATGGCTTGCACTCAGATATCAGCCTCTTATGGGGGAAAATTGTAACTTCACACATATATTCAGCAGACCTTGATAAATGGTAGACATAATCAATAGGACCATCTTTAGTTAAGTCCCAGCGTCTACACCAGAATAAAGTAATCATTAATACAGGATCTTCTCCCTTGAACCCTGAGGCCTTGTCTTTTCGTAATGACATTGTTGGATAGTGTTATTTCCCCTCTACAATCCCCCCTCGCCACCACAGCTAATGTTAACTGCAGAGGTCACTTGTCTAACTGGAACTAGTATTGGTTCAATGATCCATGCTCAAGGTAGGCCGGTGGGAATACCAGTATTTGCTTAAAGGAACATGTGATTACAATATCAACTTGAGGAAGGGAAGGATGGAGACACGGGCAGAAGTGACTGGTATCTGAAAAGTTGAAGAGGCCTTGATGTCTCTGACTTTGGGCATTCCCCTTTGTCCTTCTAAACATCCTGTCATGGTGCATCGCAACATCTAAAGACAAGTTACTACAAAAAGATGCTGTTGCACTACTAACCAATTTCAACAGCATTTTCTGTCAGGAGACAGGGACCATGAAAGATGCACACCTAGATGGTTACTGATCATATAATGTCCCTCAAGGATGTCTTTGAGAACCACCCAGTGGCGGACATAGTAATCTATTAGCCAATAACACTAAAGGTAATCTTTGCTTGATGGACACTTCACTATACGTTATATTGGCAGTGTCATTAGCCACATGGCCTATCAGAAGTGAGGTGATTCAATTTCTACAAATGTACTTGTATGTCTCCACTTGCCATGAGGCAGACTATAACAGGTACATTGATGACTCGGTTGGCAAGAGTCTTGCGTGGTGCACTGAATGACCCCAATCACATTTGATTTCGGAGTGATTTTGATGCCTCGCTTTTACATAATTCTTCTACCAAAGAACAAAGGCACGAAAGTAATAAAACAAGTAATATCCTAATGGGGAGTAAGACTACATGTTTATCACTCACCAATGCATGAGTTGAGTAGGAGATCCCAGCAAATTGTATGCAATGCACAGGAGAATCAACCTCCAAGATTATTCTGTTTGGGTATTATTTCTGAATGGATGTAATCTGTTGTGTTGAAAATGACTCCTGCTCTCTCTGGATATTAATGAGTATAATTGTAAAATGAACAGAACAGCAAGAAAAGAATGTGATCTAGCAGAGAATTCTATTCCAAAGCAATCCAAACAGATCAGGGATGATCCTAATATAGAAGAAGGTATTCTGCGCTTGGACCTTGAAACGTCTCATGTGCTAGATGGTATTACTGATAATGATCTCAGACCCAAATAATCGGACAGACTCAAAGAATATGGCAAAATACTACTTTATTACCAGCATAAAATAAAGTAGGGCAATCTGGCCAACAACAAACTGTAGCCCATGCACTCACACTTCAGTTTCAATTAAACAAAGACTTTATAACTCAATGTCAATGACATCATTCTATGTGGCAAACTGTAAAACCTTTTGAAGGGAGGGATTGGTTAAGGAAACATATGTACCTATATATGATATAAGTATTAGTAATATCACTGGATGCCCCTTATCCAATAGGCACGCCTTGAACCTCCTCTATTTACGTATATAACATATTATAGCAGAATAATAGCAGCAGGTTGGCCTGTGCAGCATTGCATAACATGTCACTACATAGACCGTCTGATTGGTTGGGATTTTCTCCCACCCTCGGACATTCAGCTCTTTAGGAGGATGTAAGCAATACGAAACTGGGGTGCAGAGAGCTACGTCAGACTACTACTCACTTGCCCAATTAGTCCATCATCTCTCGTTGGTCAGGCACCGAGCCAAGACGTCTTGTTTATAGTTGACCTTGCAGGCTGTTCTCTGTTTGGGGACTTTCAAGGGAGTGTAGGTACACCATTATCTTTGTTTGGAGCTTAATGATAGCCCTTGTTTTGGACATCTGAGACACAAGTGAGGAAACCACATTTTTGTCCATTTCGTCCTTTTATTCAGGGCTATTTGATTTAATAAGAGCAATCTGTCGTACATGGCCTATCCTTTTGACTCCCTTTGTGCCTTGCAATTATTCCTTGATGTGGCATCCTTGATCCTAGGCCAATAGACTCCTCTTTATTCCTCACCCAAAGCTGTTTTCCAGCATCTCCTGACTATGCAGCCCTGGTCTGTCTCTGGGGTAGCTAGATTGGTTTCTACACAAGTCCAATGTCCATCTTTTCATCATGGCCACCTTAGCCACGTTATGCTTTCTTCTGCAGCAAGCTTCTATATGTCTCAGCTACTTTGCGGTTCTGCATATGTACATTCACTTCATCTCTTCTTACTTATCTCTTTGGTGCATATGATTTCTTCATCTTCGATTACATGTTTCTCTTATCACTTCCAGTTACATCTTATCCTTTAAGTATGTTCATATCCTTTCAGTACCTTTTTGTGTCTTTCCCTCATGACGTCACTCTGCCTCTGTCCAATTTCACTTATAGCTCTTCAATGTCCAATGGTGTGTACAGATATCCTTCCACCCTTTCAGTGTGAGAACACATTCGATAAGGTTGTCTGAGTGCATATCATCTCTCATACACGCAATGCGGTATTGGGACAATAACTGGTGACCCACATGGGGCTCTTCTCCTGATATTCCATGTGATGGGGTGGGAGCTAGGGAAGACGTATCCACCTGCTCCTTTACAGTATTACCAACTCTAAGGACATTTGCAAACTGCTCATTAAGGTGAATTTGTCTGTTGGAGAAGTGAAGACCACGTAGGGGGCCTTATTAGGCCCACCTCTAGAATTAGTAGGTGCACCTTTTGTCCATAAAACAAGATTATTGTACAGACATCCCAGAGGGGACTTAGATGACATCCAAGAGTCACACTAACCCTGGTAACTCTGATCCACACAAAGAACACATATTATATACAGTTTTCAACAGTTAATACAATCCCCCAGATACTGTTACAAAGACAGCCCCCCAAACATGATTGGTTGCCCTGTACAGAGAAATCTAAAACCCACACAGTTCATTGGACACAGACATTATAACACAATCCGTATAAAACCTATAATTAAATGGTTTACATTTTCAACATACCCCTTTCCAAAAACATCTCCATATTTGGTCACAGCCTTGCCTCTTAGTTACTCAAGAACAGAATTTCTATTAATGATGCACACAGTCCTGCCCTAAAAATACCTAAACACATGAAGGTGAGACAAAAACACACAGATTCCCTTTTGACCTATTCATGTTTGCTAACCACATTGCCCAAATCTGTCCGGTGTACAATTTTTATGACTACTGACCTTTCCTATTCACATGAGTTCCGCCCACTCTCTGACAACACAATTGCTCTCCTTAAATGTATTACTATTGTTTTCTGCAAGTGCCCTGGGAGAAACAACCTGTTCTAAACACCCGCACAAGTTTCACAAATGCCCAAGATCATATCTTTCCTTCGCCCTCCAGCACTTGAGCCATGTGCAAACTGACCGCAGCCACCCTGTTGACCAACGTACAAAACCATTACCTGACTGCTGACGCCTTTGCAAACCATTGCCATGATTGCTAAAACACCCTTCTAATTAATCCACAATACGAAGACCCATGATACACAGAGCAACCACACCTCATTTTTGTCATATCTTTTACTAAATGTATACCATTATGTGTGCATTCCTGTACCTATTATGATCTCCTCTCATGAACACCATTCATACAACTAAATTCCATGTGCACTTGTTGATCGCCTGCTTCACCTGAGTGGGGTGGGGCCCTCTTTGTGTCAATGTTTCATTGTTATGTTTCTGTGCTCATGCAAATCTAGAAAAATATCGCCTCTACACAAAATAACACAAAGTAACCTAAAGGTAACACTTATCCAATTTACCATAAATATTGTAATATTTGTAGCAATTTGCGAAAGTGACAGAAATGGCAATGATGACGTGTCCACCCCCCAGTCAGAGGTATGGCGCTCAAAGTTCAAACTTTTCCAAATTACCAACAATAAACTGGAGGGTGAAGTAACGGAAAGTGTTAGGGCTTACAATGAACTTAAAGGTGAAATGTCCCAAATGTGAGCCGTAAGCACAATACTGGACATGAGGAGCCGAAGCCTTAATCTAAACTTGGTTGGTATGAGGAAACTGGAGATGGTGAGAAGGATATGCATGATTTTGTGATCAAGACACTAATTGAGATCTATGGAAGAGAAGTCATAAGCCCCATGGATATGGATTATGCATACACAGCAGGGGAACTAAGAAGAGAGAAACTTCAACATATAATATTCACATTAACCACAACAAATAGAAAAGATTTTAATGATTGGCAGAGAGAAAATAAAAGCCACGCTAAAATAGTCCAGTGCAGCCCACTACCAGGTTTTTCAAAACATGTGGAGGACAGAAGAAAGGCCTTTAGGGATGATTAAGATTAAAGCAATGCTTGCAAGACCTGCTTCCCTGAAATTATTCCTTCCAGATGGATTTAGGAGCACTGACAGCCCCACAGAAGTAATTGTATGGTGAGTGAGTGCCCTAGGGAGTCGATATGTGGATGATAACAATCGCATGTCTGCCCTCATTGTTATTTTTTCCTTTCCTTTGGTTTTGGATTTGCAGAGTGAGTGGTGGAATATACATTATAGCATGCGTAATATGCTGGTTATTTTACACATGTATTGTTTGGGTTGGTGGATCTAACAAAATGGCATCGTAGTACAATGGCGATTCAACGTCTTTCCCTGCCGCTTTAAGCC
Organism: Ambystoma mexicanum; assembly: GCF_040938575.1. Lineage (NCBI taxonomy): Eukaryota > Metazoa > Chordata > Amphibia > Caudata > Ambystomatidae > Ambystoma > Ambystoma mexicanum. The sequence goes on along the minus strand of NC_090935.1, from coordinate 125,049,110 downwards.
TAGAGCGTGCCCCTGTGAATATATAAAATGTTGTGTGACGGGGTGGAGGGTGTGCGTGGGATCTCTTACCTGACCATAAGTGGATCCTGTTAGTGTATATTGTGGGTGACCAGGGGCAGAAAGTGGCCACATGCATTAGTCGTTTACTACAGTTTGTGTTTGTTTATCCATTGATGATGAAGGGGCTAACGTCTGGGATGTTTGGACACTCTGAGCATGGCCCGGACATGCATGTGTCTGCGTGCAGAGGACTGAAGGTGAGATGGACTGGAGCAGAAGAAGTAAGCAAATGGAACTGATCCCTCCCTTTAAATTTTATGGATTATCTCTGTGCTTTTTCTGGCACTCAGTTTTCTTTGGCATCCTGTAAGGTATGAGACTGATCTCGTTACAAAGCTAGTAGACTTAGATGAAAGGTCGGGTATATCTATTACTACCAGATCTATGGGTTGAGATTTCAATGAGACCTGAGCTTGTAGGGGAGAATTGATTCAGTAGGAGAGATATGGATCTACTGTTTGAGGAATGGTACTACTTGTAATATGCATACTTAGACATATACATTTAGATGGGAATAGGTTATAGAAAAATGAAAATGGCTGTTAATATTCCATGGGATGTTTTAATAACCTAGAAAGATGCAGGGTTAATGGAGTGGGTTTTAATAGGATTTACTTATCAGAAATGATTGTTTATGCTCTTTAGGATCGAGAGCATAGGAGTTTTATTATTAGGTTAGAGGTACACATGCAACTGTTATAGCTAGCAATCTAGCAGTAGCATTATAAATGTTGCTGGGTGTTGTGTCACACCATCCAAATACAACTACAGTTAGTAGTTTACATGAAAATGGAGGAACAAAAGAAGAAGGGCTTAAAATGGAGTCTCTCCAATAATTAATGGTCTAAATTATCTTATGAAGAGGAAAAGGGTCTTCAACTATGTGAAAATAATGGGGACTGATATAACCGTGTTACAGGAGGCACACCTGACATATGAGGAAGTAATTAGTTTATGCAGAACCTGGGTGGGTCAGGTTTTTGCCTCTGTATATAATTCACAGAATTGAGGAATGGCGATCATAATACGTAAGAATCTGCTGATCCGAGTATCCGCACATACAATAGACAAAGAGGAAAGGTTGGTATCTGTACAACGTAAAACTTAAAATACAAGATGCATCGGTTATGGTGTGTAACATACATGCACCATCCGTTTGGAAGGCAGAATATTTCAACAAAATAAACCAGCACTTAGGGAGTAACTCGAAAGGTGATTTGATGTTAGGTGGTGACAATAATGAGATTCTTGACCCAATGCTGGACAGGAGTAAGGATAGAATCGTCAAATCAGGTTGCTCACACTTCCTGGTAGTCCCTCCTTTCAAGTTCTCCAAACTAGGAGGTGCCTGTTTCTCTGTCCTCCTACTCACTTTCTGGAACTCCCTCCCCATCATGCTCTGACTCATATCACCTATGTGTTCCCCTGACTTCCTGATATCCCGGTGACCACTCCCCGCCTCTTCACGATATGTCTCTTCCTACAGTTCTTCCTCCTTTACCCCTCGCACAATCACCCAACCCGACCTTCAATTACTAGCCTTTTCTTTCCTTTTAACTGCTTTGCTCTGTCACCCAACCTTTCTTGTGGGACTCCAAGCACACATGGAGGACTCTGGTAGTTAGTCCGTTAACTTGCACCTGGAATGAATCCTGACAGTGGGCCAGGTATTGCACTCAAATGGGCTTGGAGGGTGGACAATGCATCGCTCTTTACATGCATCTTGGGAAAATCACACTGATCATTCCATGGGGAACTTGTTTTTGCACTAGTAGGAACTACGGATGGCAATCTCTCACACTGACAACCACTCAGAGTGTGAGTATTATGCATTCAATTAGCACTTAGATCACACTGACCCTTGTACATTGGTGGAACCAGGAAGTAGATGTTGTTTGTACAGCTAACCCATTACCCCTCTCGCACACAGCACCATCACAATTTAGAGGAAGGCACAATCACACCCCACACACCCTGTACTCACATATAACATAACATCTATTGCACATAACCTCTGCCATACGAATGATGCTACTTTTAACAACAGAAATGTGAACTGTAGCTTCCCACATAACTCTCCATCTCCTTAAACACAATCCCCCTTTAGTCCCTAATTTGCCTCCACTGCACACATACACACTCCATTTAGACATGGATGACTAGCCGGTTCTTGGCCACCCTTGCATAACTGTAATGGCTGACATGTACACACGCATAACAGCACCTCCCAAATTCTCCCAAAGTTTTGGACTCCGGTTCCTCCGAGGGTGTTCAACCAAAAGCTTGTTGGGACAATAATTATGGTGAAAGGCGCTCTATCGAATGACAAAATGAATGAATGAATGAACAGTACCCATGATGCAGATGGTGGCAAGGGACACAGAACACTCAAAGGATTAAATAAAGAATGTACACTTACTGACATGTTGAGAATAGAACACCCCGTGGCCAGGGACTATACCTTCTACTCGGAGGTGCATGATACATACTCCCGAGTAGACTTAATATTAACATCTGGTAAGGCAACTCAAAACTTTATGGGCAGTGATATTGGTAATATTCGTGTCTCTGACCATGCACCAGCCAGTTTGATGATTCCCCTAAACTTTGCACTAAAAACGTCGCTGACATAGAAAATGAACATTTCACTATTGGCAAACGACAAAATTAGGGAAAAGTTGGTGAGAGAAGCAGAGTCTTTTATGGAAGTGAACTGAAATGGAGGCCTTTAAATCCTGCATGCATGGCTCATTGATAGGATTTCAAAGTGGCCCAAGGACTTCAAAAGAGCAGTAAAAATATTGGAAAAGGAGTAGGCAATTACTTTACTGTGAATTTATAAGAGTAGAAAACAGGAGGATAAAATTGTGTAGGAAACACACATTTAACAAGATACTTGCCAAAACGAATGAATATGCTGTATTTAGAACCCGTTGTACATAGAGGATGTTGAAAAATGCAGTCAATTATTGACATATTGTATAAGGATGATGTAAAATGAAAAATACCTATACATATTTGCAATTAAGACTAAGAGATATGGAATTATTTATGAACCTCGGTTGATTATTGAAGAATGCTATAACTTTAACAAGAATATATACACACCAGAACATTTGTCAATAAACTGAACATCCCTCAAATAACGCAACATGAAATGGACATTCTTTTTTAAAAATGTTTTATTGAATCAGCTGAAATTAATCAACTTTTCAATTTACAAATAAATTACACAATGTTACATATTGGAAATTAACATCAAATAAAATTTAATTTTAAACATATGGACAAGGACATTCTGAATACAGAACCTTCTGTGGATGAGATATTTAAAGCAGCGCACAGGCTGAATATTGGGAACTGTCTGGGTTTGGATATATTTCCTGCCCTAACTCGGTTTATGAGGCACTACAGGCTGTATATCAAACGTCAGTAGAGAAAGGTCAGCTACCAATCTCAACGAGACATGCAAACATTTCATTGATTTTGAAGAAAGAGAAAGCTGCAACAGTGCTTAGTGGCTATAGACTTTCATGTCTAATGAACCATTTTTCTTTTTTTAAATTACAAGGGAGACTGCAAGGCACACCCCAGGGGACACAGCTGGGATCCCTGGTGATCCCCATATCACGTCCCTGGTAATCCCACATTCTGGTGGATACTAATCAAATTGGGTTTGTCAAAGGTCGTCATGCCATAAGAAATTTACAGAGGCTATCACTGGCTAGGTTGGAGGAGAAAAAGAAAAATACAGCGGTGGCAGCTTTGTTATTAAATGCCAAAAAAGAGTTTGAACGCACAGAATGGAATTTACTCATCAGGATGATGGAACAAATAAACGTCGATCACGGTTTTGTGTAGCTATATTATGACCCGGCCACTTCAGTCGGGGGGGCAAGACAGGACGGCCTGCTCGCATCATTCCATTTTGTACTAGCTCTCAAACCACTAACCATACGGATAAGAGGAGAAGAAAGGATCTGAGGCCTCAGCTATGGTAGAGTTATGCAGAAAGTATGCTATGGCTATCCACAGACGACTCGTTAGTGGTGCTCTACAATCTGGAAGTGCCACTGTCAACTTTCATGGACATGGTAATCCAGTTCGGAGAGATTTCATGTTACAAAATGAACTGCTCAAAGACAGAAGCCATGGCAGTATTTGGAATTTTCCAGATGAAAGAAGTCACTTATTTTGGCTACAAATGGTGCCCTTATAAAATGAAACATGAGTGCACAAAACGAGATGTTGAAATTGTACCATTCAATCTCAATAATAAGAAAAAAAGATGGATCTGGAGAGATGGTAATCTATGAAGTTGTTGTTATGCACTTAAAACAATAGCCACCCTGAGAATCAGTTATGTTTTATTGATGATACCTATTGTTACGCTCACCTGGTCTCTGCAGAGGCGCAGGGGCATGGTCGCAGCCCTCCCAGGGATGAAACTTCTCCTCTGCGCCTAAATGGGAACTGCAGTGATGAGCAGCGCGGTTCCTGCGTGAATGCAAAGTGGGATCATGAGGATATGCAGGCTGTGGTTCTAATCCCTTCTACAAACCTCTTCTACCTTGAAGTAGCTTCTCTGGGGTTGTGCTATTCTGGGAGGCTCACCTGCTGAATGATAATGATGAGCTCTCAATCCTGCTGCTTCTGGCAGGGGCGCTTGCTGAAGGGGACAGAGTTCCTTCACTGGTCCCATGCTGTTGAAGTCCAGGCCAGCTGTGACACTTCCACTTCTCTAGCTGGTAAGTGTTACCTTGTTTCCACTTGCCTGCTTGTCTTCCGACTTTCACAATTGAATTAGTAAAGTTCCGTCTTAACTTAAAGTTTGTTCTGCCTGTATTTTCTCTTTCTCCGCTCTCTTTTACTTTGCAGGTGCTGTAGCGGTTCTGGAGGCAGCTGCTGTGCTCAAAATGGAGCCATCGGTACAGAGGAGCGGAGCAGAGAACCCTGTCTTATCTTCTTTCTCGTTTCAGGTCTTCGGTTTCGGGAACAGGAGTGTGGATACTGCGGTGTCGGATTCCAGGTAAGGTTGCAGCCGGCGCAGGTTCCTGCAAGGTAAGTTAGCTGGGTTAGGCGGCGGTGAGCATGACGTTGCACAGAGGTGCAAAGTAACGCGAAGCGCTTGTCTGAGGGATAGGTGGGTTTATATAGTCTAATTCCTGGCCACGCCCATTGGTTATGGTCTGCATGCCACACCCTTCCCCACCTAGATTATAGATGTGCTTTTCAGTCTCCACTTCCTGCCTCCCTTGGATTCTGCATGTGTCTTCCAGTTTGTAAATAGACACGCCCGAACAGTGTGCAAGTGGAGAATTCCAGTGAATATAAATAAAACACTTCTGTATTAAATAAATGTTTCAGCTTGTGTTCATTCATGAGCCTGGCATAGTCCAGCCGGACCCCTATGTCTAAACGTCCCAAAGGGACAAGAAGGAGATATGTTACCCCTTGGCCCCATCACCAGATAGCATGGTTTCTGCGTTGTTGGGCCTGTGGCCATGACAACTATCCTCAGAGATAGACGGCAGTATTAGTAGGTGGACAGAACGCTTTAAACTTTTCTGTGTTATGGAAAACCACTGAGATCAAAACTCAGAAAACTGCAGCTTCCAGACATTATAGGGGGCTTGAGAGTGCCCAATTTTGCGAACTATCACCTTTGCAGCATGATATCCATTTCCATTTCTAGAAGAGCCGTGGGCAAGAGATGAAGCTAGCCTGGTAGGTCTGTTGTTACCTCCTTCACTACTGACATTAACTTTGAATAAAGGACAAGAAGTGAACGGTCTGACAGAATTGATCCGGAGATGTTGGAAGGGGATGTCGCTAATACTTCCACAAGATCTGTACAGTGCGAGGAGGGTATCAGTTTGGCTCAACAGAAAAGTTATTCTGAATAAGAAAATTATCTACTGGCTAGGTTAGTACTTGTCCAGTGTAGATTATATGGATGGCCTCATGTTGGAAGGAAATTGGATTCCATTCAAAGACCGGTTGAATATCGGGAAAACAATGGATGTACTTATGGAGAATACAGGACACTAAAGACTACTATTTTGAAAGTGAAAGTGCTGAAGGATACAGACATTGAAGAATAAGATTTAGGGAATATTAATCTTAAATGTGTTCATCAGGATCAAATGGCTTCTGCAGTATATATTCCCCACTTCCAGGTGCTGATTCCTGCACTAATACACAGAGGGCAAAATGGTCCCATGTCAAAGGCAGTGAAATTAATGAGAGTTAATGGGAGCCCTTTATTGGAAACATGAAACTAATATCCCTGAACGTAGGTGACAGAACCAGACAGATTAAGCTTCTCAATTGGATGTACTGGACTCTGGCAAGGATGGCCAAAAGAGGAATAAGGGATTCTGACACCTGTTGGGATGTAATCACAGAATGAGATCCCTGAAACAAATGATATTGGAGCACAGCAGTGCCAGGTCATGTTTCTGTGGAGAGTGTGACAACATTACATGTCATTTTAAGAACAGATTTGGAATATGATTTCGGGACCTTAATCTTTGGGGGGTAGTTGGAATACCTATCATTTTACAAGTAAGCTGGCTCATTAGGTCCTCTATGATAGCCAAAAAGGTTATATTGTAGGGGCTGAAAAACAGTGACACCACCCTTGAAGAAATAACTGGTACAACCAATGTACAGAATATCGGTAGTTGAGAAAGTAATCATGATAGCAAAAAGAAAGTGAAACTGTATGATGATAAATGGTCTTGTTTTTTGGAAGTAGTTGTGTATATCTCCATGGAAAAAGAAGAACGTGGGCGATACTGCACTGAGACACTTTTATATTTAAAATGGTATTGTATTATTACACTGTGATATTATACAATAACATATGTTAATATGTTCATATGAAATGAACAGAACACTGGCCCCTAACACTGCATTTTGTCTATTTAATCTTGTTCTTCCTGGTGTCTCCGTCAATGGCATGGTGTGAGGAAGTGTCACTACCTAAGAGCCTCCTCTTTCTCCAAAATATAACATACATTTTTGCCAACTGTAATGCTCCATTGAATCATGTGACTAGGCACACCATTGCTGTTCAGCTTTTTAACCCTTATGGCAGCTTGTGAGTATCTGATTGCCAAATTGGCAATTGAATTAAGGAGTGCCCTGCTAAACCTTGGTATAAAGACAAGTGTATCTGTAAATCCTGGTTTGCTGCTGAGGCATTGGCCCTAAACAAATATGTGATGGCCTCCCAAAGAGATGCAAATAAAACCTACTATTAAGACATTGGTTCTTATTCACAAGATAAATCAACTTCACACTTCAATCTTTCACACTATGTAGAGTACAAGAAGAAAGTTATTGGATTGTAACTCAAGCAGAACAGAATTTATCTGAATATAATATTGATAGTTGCCTTGAGAAAGACCAGTGTGGGTTGAAACACATTTATGCGGTTTATGTCACTTTAATTACCTGAATTATATAAACAACGTATCTCAGATTTATCAATTTATAGATTTTGTCCCTTTTGTGTATACCAAATAGTGAATAATTTAAATGTATGTGGAATGACCTAAATGTTAAATGCTTTGGTAACTTAAAGTATTTTGCATGACAGACTCATAGGACTCCTTTGCATTTGTTTAAACCTGCTGATATAAGGGCATCACCTCTCTCTTTCCTGTGTGCACACAGCCAATATAATCTCATTTCTAAGATGCAAACTCGGACCACAGTTAAAAATGCATAACGAAGGGCCATGAACTCATGTTGATTTATTGGAAAACAGTACACCTGATGTAAGGTGGTCCAATCCCTGTTGATCTAACAAGCAACCCTTTCCTCATTACAGAACACCCATATTGCCTTATCCTGCAGGAAATGGAGGGGGCAAGATGTGAAAGATCCCCAACAGGAAAGCACAATGCTGGAACACCTTCACAGGTCCACCATTCCCGCTCTGCCTATTCTCCCTATGCCCCTTTTCCATGCCTTCTGACTTCAAAGGCCCTCTGTAGTAAAAGACCTTAGTTCAGGCTGGGTTTTGTTTTGTGCCCAATGGAAGCAGGGTTCCCAGGAGATCTCCTGGTGAGAGCTCCTGTACATTGATGGAACATGTTACCTTTTTTGCCAGGGAATCAAAGAAAGGCAGCATCCTGGCTATTGCATCACTTGCAGCAGTGTAGACAGCCATGCTAGCTATGAACATACATCATTTTGACATCACTGACCTCAGATCACAGGATTGGCTTTTGCATGATATTGTATTGGGGTGGACTTAATAATTGCCTGCTCTTAACAGCCAGCATGCTATAACCAGGTACAACTTATTATTAGACATTACCCTTGTTAAATGACTTCAATCAAGCACTAAGTCAATGCCTTGTCTGGGATTGCTCAAGGGAAGCCCTTATTTATATATTTTTATGTCAAGTTATAATCTGGATGATAAACCCTTATATAACACCCCTCTCTTTGAATCCCCCTAACCTCACTGAGCCAAGAAGTGGGTTTGTTTTGCAATTTAAAAGATTTATTGAATAATTAAACAATATATATATCACACTTTTACAATAAATTAATATTTGATATCACACTTATGAGTATAATGTCGATAATGTCGATCGACAATGGATAATGTTATACTAGCACACGTATTTTATTACTTAGGAGTTGGTATGGAAAGAACAAGGTAACTGAGAATACTTTTATGATTTCAAGGAATGCAGTGATGGAAAAATGCAGCACAGGAATAAACTGATATGGGTTCAACAATAGCTAATATGTTCACTTTTCCCCTTGTGGCAATTCACTCCCCCCCTATGCAATCTAAGGAGATGGAAGTGAAGCACACAGTTTTCAGGGATACAATCAAAGGCAATTCAGTTCCCGTTCCCCCCAGCAAGCTTAGAGAAACTGGGATGATTTTAAACACAGTCAAAAGTACTTTAAATGTGGTATGCTAAAAATGATGTTTAATTCCCTATAAGAGATTCAGGGTGGGTGAGAGCTACTTTGTATTAGTTTAGGATCACTTTAGCAATGCTCTATGAATGATTATCAGGTTGCAAACGAATTTCAGCAAAGGAAAGCAAGAAGCTGCTATTTTGACAAGTGAAGAAATTTGAGCCAAATCGCTAATCGCGGCACTTTTTCCGAGTGCCGCGAGCACGATTACGGAAAAAGTATAATGAATAGAAAGTCAGTTCTGAGTTTGTTGGAAAGCCTAGAATCTTAGCTTTAAAAAGTTACATCTCGTTCCTAGCACCTACGATTCTAAAGATACAGACAATTTTATGAAGGTAGTTTTTCAGAAATGAAATAATGATTCAAAATGGCAAAATTACACTTTTACAGGTTTAAAATCGGAGATGGGACACACGATTCTATGATGCAGTTCTGGACAGGTTCAAATGTTTTGAATCAGATTATTTTAAGATAAGAGATTGGTTTTCAGAGTTCTGGCTGAGTACTCACACTATAAATTTGAAATAGGCTGTCAAGGTCTGATCAGGTTTGGACTGGACTCAAGGCGGGTGGTTCTGAAGTCACAGCTCTCTGGGTCAGCTCTGCTCTGCACTTCACAGCGGTCTGGTCTCTGGTTCTGGCAAAAGTTCTTAGCACTGCAGAGTGGTCTGGTCTCTGGTTCTGGAGATGGTCCTTCTGGATATTGTCCAAATTGCATCACAAGGAAGTGGAAAGTGAATGTCTTGCCTGTCCAAGCGGTCTCTTTTTATGTGTTCTGCAAGTGGGTGTGTGCGTGGGCATAACTATGCCTGCCCCTCAAAACTTATCATTGGCCAAGATCTCCTCTCTCCCTTGATTGGTGGAAGGAAATGGAGTGTCATCGTGATGAGTTAGTTTATGGGTCAGAGGATCCACCCCTGGTCAATTTGCACACACATCTATTCTTGATCCAAATACATATTTATCCATGTACCATTTTTCTAATATTATATGTCCAGTTAACATATTTTCTGTAGCACCAAACCATCCGATCCCTGTCTTTGTAAGATGTTGTATCCACTTATGACAGAATTCTGCCCTTTTCATTAAGAACACAACCTCTAAATTTTTCCAGAATTTACACAAACATGCACAAGGAATATGGGCATCAGATGATAAAGTGTCAGATTTTTAACATACAGACATTCGGAGTAATACCTTATTTCCCACTACTACCCCCAAGAACATACCACAGAGTCCTAACACCTCTTAAAATGTGCACAGAAAAATCACAAGAATGATGATATTATTTATATAATTTTGACAAGTCCGTACAATGAATTATCCATCTTTTTAACATTATGCTCTGGCCCAGAGGGGTGTGGTTTCCCAAATCACATGGTGGAATTTCTGGTTTGCCCACTTCCTCCAACTCAAGTTGCTCACAGAGACACTGCCCCTCCCAGTTTCTCTCAAGAGGAAGCCATTTAGGACTGCCCCCCCCTAATTTAACATTTGCCTGAGCCAAGGAAGGCTCATTGTTCAGTTTCCTGCAGTCCCCAGCTGCTCCTCCCCTAATCCAATAAGAAAGGTGTCATCTCCCTTTGGTGAGGGCAGGAGAATGCTGGCCAGGCCTGGGAACATTTGTTGAGCAAGTTTCAACTCCCATCTGGGTAGTTGTCAGGCAGAATTCAATCTCTTTAAGACAGGCTTCAGCTAAATGTCACTTTTGTTCCCAGTTTTTCTTCATCCAAATTAAATTTACAATTTTTACACATGCAGCTAGAATGCTGAATCTAAGTTCAAAACTATGACGTTTAACAGTTGCAAACTATGTGACACTCAACAGTAGGTCACTCATTTATTTTAAACATTTAGATTTTAGTGTCTTTCAGTCCAATTTAACTTAAGCTGCATACATCCACAGCTCAGCCAGTTTCATTATGAACATTATTTTATTCCCTTTCTCTTTCCAGATTTTGTATGCACAAAAGTCTACCTTCTGCCAAATGTCTGCTGGTGTTCAGTGAGATTTTTGAATATCATGCAATGTTTAAAATAGGCATTTTTAGCTTGCATTTCAGAGAAACAAAGGTGATTTCAAAGAGCTTTCTGAGCTAACAGGCACTGCTGTTTTTCCTTTGGCACCACGTTTCACTCATGGTGCTTCTGGCCCATCACGCTCGCACTGGTGGGTGGCAGGTCAGGCGACCATTTTGGTGTGCGCAAACTGTGCGGTTTTCCTGGATTCTGGCGCAAATATGGGCTTTTCGGCCATCTTGGATTTTCTGAGCCCACCGCACCAAATGTTGCAGCATAATAGTCCAAACCTGGGTCAGGACACCAAACAAGCCCCCCCACCCGACTGCGCTTTGATTTTGAGTCGAGGCGTAGTTGGGTGCAAAGGATTTTTGATCCACGCATTGGGATGTCCGCATCATCTTCTTCTGATTCCGCAGATGACAAAGTTCAGCATCTTTTCCTCCATCAGGGAGGATCGATCCCTCGACGGTCCTGATGGGATTATTGGGCGGTACCCCAGGCCCCTCGGATCTTTGCTCCCGGTCCCCAGGTCGTCTTCTGTGGTCATTCTTCAGGTTTTCTTTCTCCTAGGATGACAAAGCAAAGCGGCAATACCTATTCGTAGACATTTCTCCCCCACTATTGATATAGTAGGGCGGAGTATACATTTTATAAATCAAAAGACATGAACATATACATTTTTTTTTAAATCAGGAGACAAGAACATATACATTTTTTTTTATCAGGAGACAATTTGCATGTAAGAATCATAGAATTTTATAGGCTATATGTGGAATATTTTAGGCCTGGAACTGAATTACTCTGGAGCGGCCCCCTCTGGTATTGCAGAGGACTCCTCCAGTTGCTGCAGAGTGTGCCTGGGATGGCAACACTTTAGCTGATTAATATGGACCCACTTGTCTTCCCCTACTGCCAAACTACCTTTGGGGATGCGGATCTTGTAGGCAACTGGCGAGATCTTGTCTATAATTTCAAAAGGTCCCTTCCATGTAGGCAAACATTTTCGCTGTTTGGCCTGGTTTCTTTGGAAATTGTATAGATAGGCCCGGTCTCCCACATTATATACTTTCCTGTAAGTTTTCAAATTGTAATGGGTCTTCATGCTATCAGCTGATCTTTCTAGATTCCGCTGACCATAGGCAAAAGCATGTTGAAGGTGTTTCCTTAAATTCTCCACATACTCATGAGTTGTGGATGCATTTATCAATGTCTGCTCTTGGGTCCTGTAGAGCAAATGCTGGGGAAGCACCATTTTGCGTCCAGTCATCAGCTCAAATGGTGACATTTAGTTGCAGATGAAGGGGTAGATCTGATGGCCATTAGGGCCAGAGGTAATCAGATATCCCAACTTGGCCCAGAATCTGCCACAAACTTTTTCAATATGCTCACAATGGTCCGGTTGTAGCGTTCTACTGCCCCAGAAGAAGCTGGCCGGTAAGCAATATGTAGCTTCCTTTTGACCCCCAGTATCTCACACATCTTTGTCATTACCTCGCTGGTGAAATGGCTACCTCTGTTGACTCAATCCTTTGAGGTAGACCAAAATGGGAAAAGATGTGGTTAATCATCAGGGCATCTGCTGTTTCTGCTTTGCAGTTTGGGACAGGGAGACATTCCACCCACTTGGTAAACAAGCATGTGACCATCAACATGTACTTGTTTCCCCTAGAGGAGCGAATCACGGGGCCTATGAAGCCGATTTGCAAATCTCACCATGGCAGTGTCATCCCCCTCTTTTGAAGAGGCTCACGGTGTCCGAGGGATGTTGGTTGAAATTGTGCACACACAAGACACCCCTTCAAGTATTGGTCGAGGTCCTGCCCCATGTGTGGCCAGTATGCAACCTCTCTTAAGATCTCAAGTGTTGTATGAAACCCCCTATGACCAGCGGTGGCCGCATCATGGGCGTGACTTAACATCAGGCTTCGGAATGAGGTAGGGACCACCCACTGATCATGGCCAGCTTGGGATTTCCTTAGCAACAAACCATCTTGGATTCGGAACATCTTTCGACATTTCATCTACACTCTAAGGTCCTCTTCCTCAATGTAATCGGTATCCATCAGGGGAAAGTTCTCAGAGTCCTCAATGTGTTGGTAAAACTTACCAATTATTGGATCCCCCTTTTGAGCCGTAATCAAATCAGCATCTGGTGTCTCCTTACTCCATTGTGCAGTTGAAAGATCATTGTGAGCATTTGTCTGGGACCTAGTGATAGCAGTGACCTGGAGTTCCCCCAACAGGGACTCAATCTCTATTAGATCCCCTTGGATGTCCCCGGTTTTGGCCAGCTGATCAGCTAAGTCATTTCCAGTTTTGTCTGGTCCCTCTACCTTGGAATGACCCTTGATCTTCTTCCAGTAGATGGTCATCCCATTTGAGGTGACCAGATCATAAATTTTTTGAATTAACTTCCCATGTTTCAAGGGTTTGTTATTAGCACATAACATGAACATGCCTCTGGTTTTCCAGTTAACCAGGTGCTCCACAAACCCGCTCCGTACATAATCTGAATCTGTGATTATGACCAGTTCGTGGAGTTGATGTTGGACAGCAGTGAGGATGGCTTGATACACAGCTGTTAATTCTGCCACCTGACTAATTCGTGGACCAATTTTACACACAGTGGAGGGTTCTGGGACTCTTTCACCCATGCATTCCCTATACCGGCCACCAGTTCCTTTTCCCTGTTGTTGTCAACATGGTAAGAGCATCCGTCCACATTGACAGTGGGCATTCCCTCACACTTGTCCTCTTCAAAGACTTTGTGTGGGGAATTAAGGTATGCCTCCATGTTGTCCTTGATGTTTAGACTTTCGTCGTCGAGACAGTTTTCTCTGGCACAACCATGCAAGTCAGCCAGACCTTGCGCGAGGGGCCTCTTCTTGTTTTGGCCATATCTGACCTCCACAGGAAAGCCTTGCATTGACATAATACAGGAAGTCATTTGGGAATTACTCACATTTCCGGCTCGGATTCTGTTACTTTGGAGATATTGCAGAGGCTGGTGTGGAGTCTCCAATATGATGTGTTCCCCCTGGATGTACGGGCGGTAATTCTTCAATGCCCACACCGTTGCCAGAAGTGCCTTCTCACAATCGTTGAATTTTTCCTCCACAGAGGATAAAGTTTTGCTCGCTTAAGAGATTACTTTATTGACCTTGTCATGCTTTTGGCATAATACTGCCGTCAAGCACGTATTAGAGAACCCTGTCTTTAAGAAAAACTCCTTGTTTCTGACAGGGTAAGCTAGGCAGGGCGCTTGTGAGAGGCTTTTTTGAGCTGTCTTACTGCCTCAGCTTGTTCCGGACCCCATTCCCACTTGACCCCCCCTTCAAGAGATGAATCAGGGGTCTGTGATCTCTGCGTAGCCCTCAATGAACTTTCTGCTGTAATTAGTCAGTCCAAGGAGGCTCCTTAGTTCCCGCAGAGTGGTGGGGTCTTTCAGTTTCTGAAGTGCTTGCACTTTCTTTTCTTGGGAACAGAGACCCTGAGGAGTAATCTCATGCCCCAAGAAATTAACACGGGTTCTGCACCACTGTGCTTTCTGAAAGTAAAGTTTTGCGACCGCCGGACCTCAACTGGGTCAGAACATAACGGATCTCTGCTATGTGTTCTTCCACAGATTAACTTTTGATGAGGACATCATCTACATAAGCCAGGTTACCCCTCGCACCCAGGTCGGGCATGGCCTTATGTAGGAAAATGTTGAACTCATTGCCGGAGTTGAGGTATCCGAAGGGAGTCCGGGTCCATGTGTACTGCGGCCCCCAAAGGTAAAAGCCAGTTTATATTGGTCCTCCCTACTGACAGGCACGGTCCAGTATCCATTGGTCAGGTCTATTGCAGCGAATACCTGTGACACCTGAATCTGGGCCAGCCCTTGGTCAATGTAGGGCAGAGGCCATCGGGAAGTATGGACCCATTTGTTGAGCTCCCTAAGGTCAGCACAGAGTCTCCACTGGCCGTTTGGCTTCAATATTCCCAGCACCGGATTATTGAAGGTGCTGTGTACTGGATGGATTATTCCCCGGGACTCAAGGTTCTTAATTATTTCAGTAAGGGACTCCATGGATGCGAGAGGCAAGTGACTTTGCTTCACAAACAGTGGAGTCATTCCAGGGTCCATGGGAATTGTGGTTGTGTGGATGTCGGTGCGACCACAGTCATATGAGTCTGCCGCAAACAGATCTTGGAAATCCAAGAAAACTTGTTTCAACTTTTGCTTCTGTTCTAGAGTCACACAGGCATCAGCTAGGTTGACTCTCTCTTCCACCATCTGCCGGAAGCCTGGAAAGACTTCTGGTTTTGCTATCTCAGCGGCCTCCTCCAGCTGGGTGGAGAAGTCCCTGGTCAGAGTGCTGATTTGGACTGGAGGCTTCAGTGGGAAAGGCAGCCCTCATGGACCTGGAAAATCACCTCATCAGCTCTGAAGTCACAAGTCACATCTTCCTTACCATAAGGGCAAGAAGTGTACACCAGGAAGTTCCCTCTATGCCGGGTAATGATCCTTTCTGGTGTTGTATTGGCATCACTGTCACTGTCAAAACAGTCCTTGGGGATTGGACCTAACAGTTCATTTCCTAACTCAATGGAGAAATGTCGGTCATCAACCGCCATTCCAATAATGGTGCCTGCGGCTAGAGTAATACTCTGTAAGTCACTGTTATCCACCTCTATTGGAATGGTGTCATGTTCTATGTTGACTAATGGTGTTGGGTTTACCCCCAACCCTTGCTGTTGGAGAGAAGCATTTAGATTAATATAAGCATCAGGGTTTTTCAATTTGTGTCCTCTTTTAACTTTCACTTCCAGGGAGAATTGTCGGGTCCTTTCTGGGATGGTGACTTCCTCTTTGATCTGAATTTCAACTGCATAAGGTAGCAATTGAGCTGACCTAAATGCTTTTTCTGAATCACCAAAGCCCATGGGATTATCCGCTAATCGGGACCAAGCTTTGAGGTTTATTAGGTCCAAACTAATGGCAAAGCGATTGAGAATGTCACTGCCTAAGTAAAAGGCGGCAGTGACGTCTCGCACAACCCAGCAATTATGGACTATGCTCTTGTTGCCAATGGAGATTTTGAGCATACCCCTGCTTGGCAGGAGATGTTTGGAAGTGGGTGTTTCCAGATCCATTTCCCATTTGTCTATCAGTTTGAATGCAGGAATGGCTGGATCTTTTGGGAATTGGCGGAACATGGCTTCTCTGATGAAGCTCTTACCGTTGTTCACACACACTCGGGCGAGAAAAGAGTCCTTCCCATCATTTAACTGAACAGGAATGAACAACTGCTCTCCAATTTGCTGAATATCAGCCAGGCTCTGAGCTGATTTCTCATTTTTCTGGACCATAGGAGTGGGAGTTTCTGATTGTGGATTAGTAAAGAATTTCAAAGTGTTTCCTTCTAGTGTGAAATACCACCTTAAACTGGAAGGAAGGTTGATTTTCAGAAATAGAGAGGACCCCACATCACTAGTCTGTTGTCATACTGCTATTACTGTCACTTCTGGAATCTGGTTGTTCTGGAAGTGAAATTCTACTTGGTCAGATTTTTGTTCAACCATGTGGCATGTGCCGTTTAAACTAATATGGTTGACACTCTGTTTTAATTTTATTGGTCGGCTAGTCTGAGTCCAGAGGACCTTGTTTACACAATATATTAGGGGTGACAACCTTCTCAGGAGGTCATTCCCTAGTAAACAAGGGGTGCCCTCTGGAGTCACTACTATGACTGCGTGTTTCACCTTGTGTCGCCCAATTTTGATGTCCAAATCTGCAGTCCCCTCGACAGGAATTTCCTTCCCGTCAAAGTTCTGGAGTTGTCCAGGAAGAGAGGTGAGAGGAATACGGTAATTCTCCCCCCTTCCTGCATTTAGTTCATCAAAGGCCCTTTTGGACAGAAGGGTAGCTTGGGATCCAGTGTTCACCAGTGCCAAAATTGTACGCTGCTCCTGTACTTGTACCGGGGCATAGTATCTTCCCTCCTTCTCCTCAAGGGGGCACAGATAATGCACATTTTTGGACAACTGGTGGGCTAATTTTCTGGTTTTGGACATTGCGAGAGAAGAGATTTGGGCAGAATTCTGTGGAGAGTCATGGGAATCTGCAAGAAAAAGTTGGCAACTTGAAAGAGGATATTCGAGTTCCACTGGTTCCGGTCCTGGGCCACTCCCCCCTTTTTGGAGGCAGTCACCAGAATGGGTTTGAACCCAGGGATTTTGATGCTGTTGGTTCTGGGATAGGATGATGGGCGGCGACAGCTCAATCCCCACATCTACCCAGTCTAGGTTGGAATACCTTGGGACCCATTTTTCCTTGGGAGGAGTTCCCCCATCTCTGAAGGAGAAGATCCTTTTCCGAGGATCCTCTGAGGATCCCACTCCCTCATATTGGAAGACCCGTACCTCCTCCACAAAATGGGTCTGTTTGTTGTTTCTCCTACCTCCTCTCTGCTCCTTGGGTGGCAGACTTTCAGGGGTAGGAGATTTTGTTTCCGGTTCCTGGGTTCCAGGGGCTGTTTACAAGTGGGGAAGGAAGCTTCCTCCAAGGCTTTACACCCCCCTTCCCCTTGTGCCTCCTCCCTGGGAACCGGTGGGTTATCGGGGTGCTGCCTGTCATTGTTCTGGAGCACCAGGCCAGAGTTTGCGGCATTCTGCAGTGGCATGCTCATCTGAGGGTTCTGTTGAGCCCTCAGTATGTGACCCAGATCCCGTGCCATATTTTGGACCTGGCGCTCAAGTTGGGATACCCGCTCAGGCTGATACGGGGTTCTGTTTTCTCCCCTGGGCTGATCCCGGGAGGGTAACTATCCCTTCTCTGGTAATACCCTGGGTTTGGAAGATTTGGGTACCCCTCCACCCTTGGCCTCCCCTCTCCTGGATTAGGTGGTCTGGGCTCAGGGAAGTGGGGAAAGAAGGATGGATGATTTTGGGGCTGGAAATTGGGTGGATACCTGGGAAAAAAAGTTCTGCCCAGGGTTTGCTGAAATTCTGCCCTCCTGTGGGAAGTTAAGAGGGAGGTTCCCTGGGATGGGTGCCTGGTTGTATCCCCCCCTTGGGCTGGAGGAGTCCACACATACCCCAGGATGGGTCGGTTTCCCTTGTAGCGGGGACTTACATAGTCCGGGGAGCGAGGGACCCCATTTGTTGGACTACCTCCTTGACTCCCTGTCTGTGACTGGCCCGAGGGGCCTTCTGGGCTGAGAATCATTTAGTGCAGGCAGGTTTTTAGGTCCCCCCATCTCCAAATCTAAAACGGGGGCAACCTTTACCTCTGCCGCCTTGGCAGCAGAAGGGGTGCTGTTGGTTTTGGGGTTTTTGGGCTGATTCTTATTTTCCACCGGTTTCTGCACCTCATAGATGCGGGTGGCCTGCTCAATGACCCAGTCAAAAGATCTTTTCTTGTGAAAACCTCTCACGAGTTGGGTCATTATGTATTTGGGCAAGGCATGGAAGAAAGTGTTAACAAATTCTTTGCGGTCTGTGCGTACCCTTTTTGTAATCTGCGCAAAAGCACGCTTTAACTCCTGCACAAATTCTTGTGGGGCCTGATCCTCCCCACATTGAAAATTGTAGGCTGCCTTGCGAGCCTCTTGGGGATTTCTGTGAACAGAAAAATGTTTCAAGATGGCCGCCCTGTAGGTGAACCATCTTGAATGATTTTGGTCCTCCAGCCCCGCAAAGAAACTGGATTATTCTGGGGAGAATGTCCAGTTGACATACTGAATGTAGCTACTGCTGTCCTTCAAATGGAAAGTCTCCATCATTTGCTCATAAAGCTCCAAGTGTTCCCAAACAGAATACTTGGCGTTCTTGTGGTAAGGCGTGACGACAATCCTTATTGCCTTGATCTGCTTTAAGTGGTCCTTAAGCAAGGCCCTTTTTGCCTTATTGGCCTTTTTGGTTCGGGTAACCCTGGTCCACTCATCCTCTGACTCAGAGGCACAGCTCCCAGAGGTGCCCGTCTGATCTTCCAGGTTTTCCCGGATTCTGCGAGCCTGGGAATGGCTGGCAGAAAGTGGGGACCTAGTCTCCTGTGTCCTGGGCCACTCAGAGGAGACTTCAGATCCCTCTTGCTGCCAGGATTTGATGGGTAGCCCCCCCACTGACCTAACTGGGCATAGGTTTTTAGGATGCCCTTATTAGGCCTACTTTCCGGGGTTTCCCCACTAAATTGCACTGTGCTTGGGTGCCCATACCCGGATGCCCGCCCATCCATTCCTGGGAGGTACTGGCCTATGAACCCCATACTTTTGGCTGGATAGTAATCTGCCCTCCCTGTGGCCCTGTGCTCATGTGCGCCAGGGGGAGTGGGGGTGGCAGAGTCCAAGGACTGGGAGAGATGAAGGCCTCTGGTACTAGGGCTCCTGAGGTTATGCTCAGGTGTTTCCCTTTCCCAGCGAACCTCATCTCTATCAGCCCCTGCTCCCTGCTGCAATGCAAGAGCCTGCACTTTCAGTTCCTCAGTTAAGGCCTTACTAGACTCTATCAGTCTCTCCTGCATGGCTACCTGTTGCTGGAGCCTATCATTGTGCTGACAGAGAGCCTCGTTTTCTCTCTGCGCTTCCTGGTTGGCCCTGGAATACTGGGCCAGTCTTTGCTGCAGGAGGGTTACCTCCTGAGTCCTATCCCTACTGGCCTGTTCCTTTCTTGCCAGAGCATCTTCCACCCTCCTGGTGTGCTTTAACAAGTTCTGATGCTCTTTTTGGAGGTCACCCAGTCCCTGGGGGGGCCAAGTGATTTTCTTCAATTTTTTCTTTTAATTGGCAGACTTCCTGGCCTAAGGTGTCCCTTTCCTGACTAAGAACCTGCATCTGTGCCGCCAGGTCGTCCCTCTGCCTTTGAAAGGCACCAGCTTTCTGGAGTTATTGATCAAACTCTGCCTGGGAATCCATGTCTTTCAAAATCAGTTTATTGCTCTCTGTCTTCTCCCTATCTAGGTGGCTTTGCAGGGTGACTACCTGCTCTGCGCATGCCCTATTGAAGTCCAGTTGTTGCTCCAGCTTTTTCTGGCTCTGCAGTAGGGCGTCCAAACCTTCTTGGTACTCCTTCTGCAAGGACAGAAATCTGTTATCCTGGTCAGACCTTTCCTGTTGAAGGATATCCATATCCTCCTTTATTTTAATAATATACTGCCTACTATCATTTTCTGACTCCTGGCTCCTCTGCTGCCTCTGCTCAGAAGAGACCAGGCCAGATTGGGCCTTCTCTAATGCCGTCAGTTGCCTATTTGCCAGATCTTGGCCTTCAGCACATTTGTCCAGTATGGCTCCCATATATAAATATAAATATGCCGCTACCCTGGCAATCTTGTTGTGCTCATCCTTGGCCTTAGGCGCCATATATAGTTCACTCAGGGCCACATGTAAGGGACCCTGATCTCTTCATTAATCTGACCCTGTTTCATTGATCTGGGGTGCGATTACCTGCAACCAGACCGCCTGGTCCTGATGAGCCAACTCACCTCTCACAAATAGCTTATGTAAGAGGTGTTCTCTGGCTATTTTGACATCTACCAAGGTCGTCATTCTGGAATTTGATTTCCTTCCTGACTTACAGAAGTTTGTATTTTATTTTGCAAAACAGACCTTTTCCTGAGAGTGTTCCTTTGAGGGGTGTTTTTACAGTGTAACATGGCGTGGTTGAGCCAACAGGAATTATATATCCTGTCAGTTAGCACACTGTATTAATCTGCACAAGTGATAGAACTAATCCAGAATCCCCGGCTCGAGCCACCAAATCTAGTAAAATGACTTCAATCAAGCACTCCCACTAAGTCAATGCCTTGTCTGGGATTGCTCAAGGGAAGCCTTTATTTATATATTTTTATGACAAGTTATAATCTGGATGATAAACCCTTATATAACACCCCTCTCTTTGAATCCCCCTGACCTCACTGAGCCAAGAAGTGGGGTTGTTTTGCAATTTAAATGATTTATTGAATAATTAAACAATATATATATCACACTTTTATAATAAATTAATATTTGATATCACACTTATGAGTATAATGTCGATCAACAATGGATAATGTTATACTAGCACACATATTTTATTACTTAGGAGTTGGTATGGAAAGAACAAGGTAGCTGAGAATACTTTTATGATTTCAAGGAATGCAGTGATGGAAAAATGCAGCACAGGAATAAACTGATATGGGTTCAACAAGAGCTAATATGTTCACTTTTCTCCTTGTGGCAATTCACTCCCCCCCTATGCAATCTAAGGAGATGGAAGTGAAGCACACAGTTTTCAGGATACAATCAAAGGCAATTCAGTTCCCGTTCCCTCCAGCAAGCTTAGAGAAACAGGGATGATTTTAAACACAGGCAAAAGTACTTTAAATGTGGTATGCAAAGAAGGGAAAAATATGCTAAAAATGATTTTTAATTCCCTGTAGGAGATTCAGGGTGGGTGATATCTACTTTGTATTAGTTTAGGATCACTTTAGCAATGCTCTATGAATGATTATCAGGTTGCAAACGAATTTCAGCAAAGGAAAGCAAGAAGCTGCTATTTTGACAAGTGAAGAAATTTGAGCCTAATCGCTAATCGCGGCACTTTTTCCGAGTGCCGCGAGCACGATTACGGAAAAAGTATAATGAATAGAAAGTCGGTTCTGGGTTTGTTGGAAAGCCTAGAATCTTAGCTTTAAAAAGTTACATCTCGTTCCTAGCACCTACGATTCTAAAGATACGGACAATTTTATGAAGGTAGTTTTTCAGAAATGAAATAATGATTCAAAATGGCAAAATGACACTTTTACAGGTTTAAAATCGGAGAAGGGACACACGATTCTATGATGCAGTTCTGGACAGGTTCAAATGTTTTGAATCAGATTATTTTAAGCTAAGAGATTGGTTTTCAGAGTTCTGGCTCAGTACTCACACTATAAATTTGAAATAGGCTGTCAAGGTCTGATCAGGTTTGGACTGCACTCCTGGCGGGTGGTTCTGAAGTCACAGCTCTCTGGGTCAGCTCTGCTCTGCACTTCACAGCGGTCTGGTCTCAGGTTCTGGCAAAAGTTCTTGGCACTGCAGAGTGGTCTGGTCTCTGGTTCTGGAGATGGTCCTTCTGGATATTGTCTGGTCTGGCAAAATGCGTCGCAAGAAAGTGGTAAGTGAATGTCTTGCCTGTCCAAGCAGTCTCTTTTTATGTGTTCTGCAAGTGGGTGTGTCCGTGGACTAAGCCTGCCCCTCACAACTTATCATTGGCCAAGCTCTCCTCTCTCCCTTGATTGGTGGAAGGAAATGGAGTGTCATCATGTTGAGGTAGTTTATGGGTCAGAGGATCCACCTCTTGTCAATTTGGACACAAATCTATTCTTGATCCAAATACATATTTACCTATGTTCCAAATTTTCTAATATTATATGTCCAGTTAACATATTTTCTGTAGAACCAAACCATCCGATCCCTGTCTTTGTAAGATGTTGTGTCCACTTATGACAGAATTCTGCCATTTTCATCAAGAACACAACCTCTAAACCTTTCCAGAATTTACACAAACATGCACAAGGAATATGGGCATCAGATGATAAAGTGTCAGATTTTTAACATGCAGACATTCGGAGTAATACCTTATTTTCCACTACTACCCCCAAGAACATACCACAGAGTCCTAACACCTCTTAAAATGTGCACAGAAAAATCACAAGAATGATGATATTATTTTATATAATTTTGACAAGTCCGTACTATGAATTATCCATCTTTTTAAAATTATGCTCTGGCCCAGAGGGTTGTGGTTTCCCAAGCACATGGTGGAATTTCTGGTTTGTCCACTTCCTCCAACTCAAGTTGCTCACAGAGACACTGCCCTTCCCAGTTTCTCCCAAGAGGAAGCCATTTACGACCCCCCCTAATTTAACATTTGCCTGAGCCAAGGAAGGCTCATTGTTCAGTTTCCTGCAGTCCCCAGCTGCTCCTCCCCTAATCCAATCAGAGAGGTGTCATCTCCCTTTGGTGAGGGCAGGAGAATGCAGGCCAGGCCTGGGAACATTTGTTGAGCAAGTTTCAACTCCCATCGGGGGTAGTTGTCAGGCAGAATTCAATTTCTTTATGCCAGGCTTCAGCTAAATGTCACTTTTGTTCCCAGTTTTTCTTCATCCAAATCAAACGTACAATTTTTACACATGCAGCTAGAACGCTGATTCTAAGATCAAAACTATGACATTTAACAGGTGCAAACTATGTGACACTCAAAGATAGGCCCATCACGCTCGCACTGGTGGGTGGCAGGTCAGGCGACCATTTTGGTGTGTGCAAACTGCGTGGTTTTCATGGATTCTGGCGCAAATGTGGGCTTTTCGGTCATCTTGGATTTTCTGAGCCCACCGCACCAAATGTTGCAGCATAATAGTCCAAACGTGGGTCAGGACACCCAACACCCTGCTACGGCAATTATTACAATGTCAAAAATGTTACCTTTGGCTGTATAACATTAGGTCAATTTAGCTACCATGTATGCACGTGTCCTTTGATCCTTGGCCCACTAGAGCAAAGAAGCCTTAGAGGTGCTGTAAAGGCACATGGATAAGCAATTCCTTTTGCATGGAGCTTCATGAAAGGTGTGTCTGATTTCAGAAACAGTATTACCCACATCATTTTATATAAATTAAAAAAATCAGCTATGGCTTTCATAACCTGACCAGATGGAATTCTGTCACACTGGCATAATGATTTTCCCTGGCCAAACACTGGCAACATTTGGAAAATGGTGCTATTAACTGGCCCTTTTAGGGTAGTGTTTGGCAAATAACTTTCTAATGCCTACTAATAATTGTTTGCTTAGCCAATGCCTGTTTTCAACAGGAATACAGTGAAAGGAACAGATGAAAAGAAGCACATGCTGTTTACAAATCAAGTGGAAGACTATGCAATTCCATTACACCAGGATCGTGTTCATAGCCACGGTTAGTTCATTACCTTTCAGATGGCTGCTACGGTAGCACAGAGATAGCTCAAAGAGATGCCAGATGGCTATTTTTTGAACGGGCAGGGACAGATGTGGCTGGGAATGGCCATATGGACTATCATTGCCAGGGGTGTCCAATGTGGTGAGACATCCAAACATGCCCACAGGCTGTGTGTCCGTCACTTTTATGTCATCTGTTGACCAGCCTCACTTCCCATTCCAATAGTTTGGCTTATAGTCAAAGCTTACAAAACCAACTAATGTTGTATGTTCATCTTCTTTTATACTGTGCCATGCCACAACTGTAGTTGTATAAGAGCACCTTTGAATATCCATGGAGTGACGTATTGTGTCCCCTCCAGTGGTATGCAGACCGCAGTCTGCTGGAGAAGAGATAATGAGCCAGTGGAAAGATCAGAGGATGGGGAAGTGATGGTAATGAGGCAGGAATGGATGTAGCAGGAGAAGCATGCATTGTGATAGCCTGGGTACAAGTCAGTCCTCCTTCATGCGCCACCATTCTGCAAAAGGGAGGAGGCAGAAGTATTCTAAAGTGGTGTATTAATTGGGCTGTGTTTCCAAGGCAGATTTGGAGAATTGTAAGTTAGGAGTGTTGCTTAGGACGTCCGGGAAGTATAATGGCTTATTTGCCAGGGCCTCTGTATCTTGTATCCCAGTTCAAACTCCAGAATGTTAATAATATGGCTACCAAGCATGAGGCAAGCATGCATTAGTCAAGAATAAACTGCATTAAGGTTAATGCTGTCGGTAACAAAAGGTAGCCAAATCTAAAAAAAAAGGTTCTGATACTGTAGACAACACTTACCCCTGTAGACATGTTGGACTACTACTTCCAGGATCCCTCAACATTGACTATGCTGGCTACGGCTGATAGGATTTGTAGGGCAAAGCATCTGGAGAGACACAGGTCTCCTACACCTGCAGCAGATTCTTACGTGTAAAAGGATACAGGGAATTCAAACACCCCTGCAGACGTTTTCTCCCACCCCACCCTACAGAGGTACATACTGAGCACACATAGCAAGGTACAGGAGCACACTCTTGTAAATTAGAATGTTTCTTTTAAACCCCGGTTTTTATATCATGCTTGGGACTTCCACAAATACCCATTGATGTGCAGGAGTGTGTATGTGTCATATGTGTAACTTGGAGGCTATTGACTGTGAGGTGGTCTGTTTTCTTGTAGTGAAATGCACCAAGAAAAATTAAATTCGTTTCGACATGGCTTTCAGTCGCTCACAAATAAAACTGTTAATGTGCACTTGAGTTTATTTACAAAAGGCAAGTGCAGTAACATATGTATTTCAATTGCACGATTCTTTATGGCGTTCCTTCATAACTATCAATTAATTATTTTTTACTTCTAATACTATTGTTTTTGTCTATTAGGTGGCACGTGCACCACTTATAAGTTAAAACCATCACATTAGAGTACAATTACTTTGAAATGGGATGAGGAGGGATCACAAGGCATGCATGTGTGTTTAGTTATTTATCCACCAATTGCCTGCCCATAGCAAAGGTAATCCATATGGCCATACCCACCCGCTTCTTGCCCCTCCACGCCCAGAACACATCCTCCTGGGATCGCTTTACCATGCCTTACCATCAGACGCTGTGCCCAAAGTGCCTACTAGTCTTTTTTCAAAGCTGTCTTCTGGGAATTAATGACTTCATTGGAGCTGTAAATGTGCTGCCGATGTAATAAAAATGCCAACCAGGTCTGCCTTTAGCCATTTTGAATATAAGCACTATGCTTGTCTCTGAAGACCTGCTCAAAAAATGCACTGGCAAAGCCAACTGTTTTGGTCTGTTTATAAGTATTCGGCAGTGCCAGGGAAATGCCTTTCCCAGGCCTACACAAAAGCCAAAATGTTTGCCATGACCAGCGTGTTTTTGTTGTCTCAAACTTTACTGAAATAAATGAATTCCCCTCAATGACCATCAGGTGGCAGTGCAAGGCTTTGAATTATCACTACAAAGATCATTCAGAGGGCTACCGTTTTCTGATGGATTCATGAAGCCAACCACAGATGCCGCAGAGGCTGCTTCGGGATGGCAACCTCCCAACTTCGTTCTCCATTTTATCGTTCAGTTTTTCGGTGCGAGAAGAAACGTAGGTTGAAAGCAGTTAAGTAAATGCACATGTCATGTTCGTCATGTGTTACCGACGGCACATTTCCCATAAGTGTGATGTAGTCACGTGGCTGTGCGATGGCAGTCTTAAGACATCACACGTAAGATCAATAAAGGGGACGTGCCCACGCAGTGAGTTTTAAAACTACCACAAAACTGAGTAGCACTGAGACGGAACACTATCAGTTGGCAAAAAAAGCTAACATCAAAATGCTAAAAAATAAAAAAAATAAAATTGAAGAATGTTGGTTGAAACTATATCATCTAGCTCAGGGTGCTTTGCACCTGCTGAAGAGCTGTGGCTGTATCCCTCAGAAATACCCATCTCAGCATTATAGCTCACTGGGTTTTGTGCCTACTGCATTCATCTGTGTGGTGTTTGTGCAATCTGTACAACAGAGCTACCAGTACTAAATCGCTCGAAGACATGTGGTTCCACTCCCCAAAAATGAAAAATCTGCACTCCACTTTGTAGATCATTAAAAAAATGCAAATGAACATATGCTCTTATGGCAAAAAGAATAGTTGGCAATGTTTGGCAGGCTCTTAGTAAGTATTGCCCAGGACTCCGTCTATTCATCACTAATAAGCACGAGAGGGGATTTTTTTTCTATGCGTGCTACCAATCAATTTACAAGTTGTGAATGGAATGGTTTTAGGGAAAGCAGAAATCCTCCTCTGTTCAAGCATGGACAAGAACTACAACTGTCCAAATGAGTGTAAGGCTTGTGGTTTGCAGACATTGGGCCTCATTAGGACCCAGGCGGTAAGGGGTTTACGCCGGCGTAAACCATGGCGCCCCTTACCGCCTGAGTACGAGTTCCCTTAGCGCCATGGTGATTTTAACGCCTGCTTTTAGCAGGCGTTAAAATCCATGGCGCTACGGGACCTTTGTTGTTAATTACGCCACCGTAATTTACGGTGGCGTAATTAACGCCTTCCCCACTCCCATTATGCCCTATGGGGCCAGAAATGGGAATGGGGAAGGGTAAATGGGGATTGGGGACTTACCGCCCCGCCAACCTCGGAATGGGGCGGTAAGTCCGCCAACCCCCATGGCGGAGTTGGCAGCTTACCGCCATGGACCATGGTGCTAATAGCGCCATGGTCCTCCGCCAAGGTCCTAATGAGGGCCATTTACTTTTATGGTGTGTTTACATGTGAGTCTGAATGTTGTGTGAAATTAAATGAGGACAAAATCAGAAAAATGTCATGCTTGCTTCAGTATCACAGACATGTTTGCCTAAGAAAACAACGCTCTGGTCAATCTTATGTTCCTAAATGTTATTTGATTGTATGCAAAGCAGCCAGAAACCCACATTAGTGCTATTTGCCCAGTCACTGTTTCTCAAAGATGAATCATTTACAAAATGAGTGAGTTACAAACCAATTGATTGTTTACATGCTGAGTGTGAGAATGTTTAATTTACAGACAGCAATTTATTTACAAACTGAGCCAAAGAGATGTATTTACTTTATGTAGATGGGATGTAAACAAGACCACCTAAAACCATGCTGAGGGACCCAAAATACATGGTTTCATGAATTATTGTTTGGTCCATGAGCCCCACCTCTAGGCCAGTTTCCATCACTCGCTCTTCGGCCATGCCCCCTTCAGGAAAAAAACTTTAGTTGAAAGGACGTAAAGGTGTACATTTAATGCAACAAACCCCCTGAACAGAATTCAGGCAAAGCCACTTTAACTTTGCACCCACTGAGGCACAGCGTATGACCACAAAGATGACATCAGAGATTACATCACTGATGACATTACTGATGACATCACTGGTGACATCAGTAATTACATCCTATAGGACATCACCGATTACACCACTGATGAAAGATTGAAAGATTGTTTACCTTAACGTCCCTGCATCCAATGTTTTTACAGTGAATTACAAGGGTTTTGTATACCATATTTTTTATGGACCACTAGCCATGGCCTTTGGCTGTGTCCACCATACGTGTTCCCCCAATATGTTTCTTTTGGACCCAATAGGTGGTCACAGCCTTTGGCCATGACAACAATAAATATCTTTCAGGCCCACCAGTCAGGGCCTTCTGCCCTGGCCTGTGAGCACAGCTTCTGTCAGTTCCCACTGTATATTTTAAAACACTACAAGGCTGCTAGCCATAGCCTTTGGCCATGCCAGTGGAAGCATCCTTTAGTTGTCTCCACTATACATGTTCCCCCAATTTGTTTATTTTGGACCCACAAGGTGGCCATGGCCTTCAGCAGTGGTCACTATGTAAGTCTTTCAAGTGCAGTAGCTTTGGCCCTGGCCAGTGAGCACCATCTTTGGTCATGCCCACTGTATATTTTAAAACACTACCAGGCCACTAACCATGGCCTTCAACCATGTACACTGCAGATGGTCCCCCAATATGTTTATTTTGGAACAACTAAGTGGCCACGGCCTTTGGCCATGACCACTATACATGTCTTTCAGGCCCACTAAACAGTGCCTTTGGCCCTTGCTACTGTTCATGTCCCCCCGATATGTTTCTTTTGGACCCATCGAGGTGGCCACTGCCTTCAGCTGTGACAACTATACATGTCTTTTTATCCCTTGCCATTGAGCATGGCAGTACCAGGCCCACAGCCATAGCCTTCAGTGATATAATCAGTGATACCATATATGATGTAATCAGAGATCTTCCCAATGATGTCATCAGTGATGTAATCTCTGATATTGTTATTGTGTTCATACTCTGCACAACAGGGGGCACAGCATTAAGGTGGCTTTGCCTGAATTCTGTGCCAAATTTCAGGGGTTTGTTGTGTTAAATTTTCACCTTCATGTCCCTTCCACTAAAGTTGTTCCGCTGATTTTGAAATTGGTTAGTTGCAATTTATTTCTCACCTTAACAGGCCTGCAAATACCGTTTTTTCCTTGAATGTCAAAGGTTTTGTTACAATGTATTGCTCACCTTAACGTCTCTGCAACCAAAGTTTTGTAAAGTCATTTTCAAGGGATTTTGATTCTGTAGCTTTATTTACAGGCCACTAGCCAAGGCCTTTGACCATGTCCACCATACATGCTTCCCATTATGTTAATTTTGGACCCAATATGTGGCTATGGCCTTCAGCCGTGACCACTA
This sequence comes from Ambystoma mexicanum, assembly GCF_040938575.1. Taxonomy (NCBI): domain Eukaryota; kingdom Metazoa; phylum Chordata; class Amphibia; order Caudata; family Ambystomatidae; genus Ambystoma; species Ambystoma mexicanum. The sequence continues at coordinate 125,019,896 of NC_090935.1, read as the reverse complement.
TACATACCTGCCAGGCCCACTGGCCAGGTCCTTTGCCCCTGGCCAGTGAGCATGGCCTTCGGCCCTGGCTACTGTATATTTTAACACACTACCAGGCCACTAGGTATGGCCTTTAGCCATGGCCAGTGGCCTTTGCCCATGTCCACTGTACATCCCCAATATGGTTATATTGGACCCACTAGGTGGCCACCGCCTTTTGCCATGACCACTATACATGTCTTTCGTGCATGCTAGCCAGGACCCTATGCCCTACATGAATCATTTAAAATCTACCAGGTCACTAGCCATGGTCTTCGGTAATAGCCAGTGGCCACAGCTTTTGGCTGTGTTCACCTTAAATATTTCCCCAATAAGTTTCTTTTGGCCCAATAAGTGGCCATGGACTTTGGCCGTGACCTCTATACATATCTTACGGGTCCACTGTCCATGTTCCACCAATATGTTTACCCACACCTCAATGTAGCTGTCAAATTCCACTTTTTTGTATTAATGTCATTTTTTAAACTCTCTTTTTAAAATACTTTCTTCCCATATACACAGCTATATTAGAAATGTACTACAAGGGGCTTAGGTATACACACCCATATCAAGCATCCTACATGCCCCGTGCCATACAAGCATAACAGGACATGTGCACACTTATAATTAAACCTTTACTAAGGTGGTTCCCATGTTGCACATGATACCATTTTATGTGGAAACATTGCTTAGCATGAACACACGCTAACAACTGCTCTTTTTCTCTATGGGAACATGAATGAGAGTAGGTTTATCTTTTCGTAATAACTTGACAAATTGTTCCCAACTTTCCAGTAGGGGCTGGGGGAGTTTGACAAACCTTTGGTTTAGAAATCTCATCCAAATCCATTCAGCAAGTCATTTTCCTCGCTCGGTCTCTTTGCTGCTAAGCCCTAAAAACGAGAAAAAGGTTTTAAGGTGCAGAGGGCACACCATTTTCTGTCTATATAAAAGAAAATACTGGATGGATTTACCCCAAACTAGTCAAGGAAATGAAGTTATTGCTTTATGCTCAAATAGTTTCCCATTTCATCCAAATCAATCAAGCAGTTTTCCCACTACGACTGTTAAAAACAGCACTTTTTCTTTATGGGAAAAGAGAATGGGAGTAGGTTGAAAAGTGTGCTTTTATGGTCTCTTAAAAACTTTTTAATTTTTTGATGAATTGTTCCCAAAATGTCCAGGTTTGAGGCTGGGGGTGGGGAGGCTTGACAAACGTTTTCTTTGGAAAATGTAATTCAAATCCATCCAGCAAGTGAAACATTATTAGCTTCGCTCATCATGTCTGCTGTAAAAAGCACTGAGGATGATATGAATGTTGGAAGGAGCAGGGAGCACTTTACACAACAAAACCCTTGAATTACAGCACATTGGAAACTCTGGACCGCCTTAACTCAGTGTGTTCCCGGTGATCTCTCCCATATTTCCATATCCCAATAATGCCATTGTTTATGGCATTGTAAATTCCTTCCCTTATAATATATGTGCTCTTGGGCTTTGCAATAGGAACGCGCAGAGTTAACCCGGTTGTAAGTCTCCCAATGCGCTCAATTTGAAGGGTTTCGTTGCGTTAAGCTTACTCACCTTAGCTGCACTTAACTAAAGTTTTTTTGTCTATTGCAAATATTATCTTACTTTAAATGTCAATTTCAGAGCAAACATTCATCGTTGTAGTTGTAGTTGTACCTATGGTCCGTAATAGATCAATTGAAGACACTATAATCCTGTTTGTATGACACAATGAGGTATATGATCACTTCTTCCAAAGACATACATTTTGACACTTAACGATTCTTAAATAAAATCACAGGATCTATGTTATATCAGCGTCTCAAGTGTGTGTAACATGTATTAGTCACAGCCTTTATCTGTGGTACTCAGTGTTACATGAGGCTGTGTCATTCATGGGAGTTCTGCTGTCTGCACAAGGGTAGGACCTCTGGGAGACGCACTATGCATAGGGGACAGTGAGGAAACGCTGTCCTTTCTCCGGAAGAGAAATTGAACGTCAGGATGGGCTTTTAGTGAAATCAGTGGTCTGGTCCTGACAATTTGGAGAGACATTTTCTATAAAAGGATGTGACGACATGCTTGGGCAGCAAGGTCTATTAATGGCAGTACAGACCAGCTGAAAATACAGATGGTTCCGTTGGTGGTCCTAAAGTCACTGGGCATTTCCCCGACCATGTAGCACAATAATATGCAGTATCCACTAATCGGGTAAACCAAATTGACCCGCTAATTCTGCTACAAAGTCCATACCCCTTAGAGGCACACACATTGTAAATCAGATCGAATCCAATTCACTTTAGTTAGGTCCATGATCTCTCTCTGGTAAGCCTGGTTGAACTTATATGACCACCCACTTCAGCATCAGGGTATGACATTATTATAATTTAGTTGCAGTTGCCTGTATACCATTTAAATAGAAAACGTATTTATGTATTGATGTATTTATTGTTTGCTTGTTAGGCTTGTTACAATAAGAACTGTTTCAAAGCGCCCACAGGGCAGGCGGGGAGCAAGGGACGGAAATACAACACAATATTTAAGAGGGGGCAGGACGAACCTATTATACCTTGTGAGTATTCAGAACATGCAAGTGCAGAAAGGAAGAGGGAAGAGGGGTAAGTGCTGGGGAGTCCGAGCTTTGCGGTGAACAATATACTTGGTGTGGAAATAATTCTTAGAATTCCTATAAGGTAAGAGTATGTTAAATGCAGTTGCACTAACTAAGTGTGACATCATTGTGTGATGAAATAATATACTTTATTCAAAGTCTTAGAATGTTTTGGTTTGCAGGAGAAGTAGATAATTATAATGGGTTTGTGATGAGATAAAATACTTGTGGATAAAAAGTCTTAGAATTATTTTATTCATTGAATGTAAGTGAGTGGGCCATCTTTTTGGAAAAAAGACAAAATATATGTTGCAAAATCATCAACTCTTTTGGAAACAGCAGTAGATGATATGCAGATTATATTTAGGGACTGTCACTGTCTTCACCATTTTTTTCAAAGAAATCAATCTTAGAATTTGTGGGGTTGTGAGCAAATTATATTAGATATCGCTCAACGCGCTATTTTTTGTGATGAATGGTAGAAACTACTATTTGCAGAGAAAATTATTATTTGGTGGCAGGAAGTGATTGTATTCAGATGCTATAATGTAATGCACCATCATGGTGATGAACAAGAGAAAATACTCGCTTTAGATAAAGGCTTTAGAATTCTTCCGAGGGAGAATGAGATTACATTAAATGTCTGCATCTGAATGTGCCGTGTGTTTGTGATGAGACAAAATAGCTGTAGTTAGACAAACACGTTTTGCAATTACTTTATTCAGTGCTGAAACCTGGTATGCCATATTGTCTTGAAGAAAGTAAATAGTAGTTGCTTGTAAATAAAAACTGAGAGAATTCTTTAGAGGCAGTCAGGGATTATATTCTGGGGCTATGATAAAGTGTGATATGTTATTGTGATGAAGCATTGACTAGTATAAAACATATAATTCTTTGGAGGCAAAAAGAGATTATAGTCAGTGACTGTACCTTAGTCCATAAAGCAAGTGCCATCTTCCTCTTGCCACCGAGAAATCACATTTGGAATGATTACATGTCTGGAGCACCAGGTGCAAAGGCACACATGCCCCAAGAGGGTGTTTTATGTCGGCCACAGCAGCTGATGTGTTCATCTGTGATGTCAGAATCGTGTGTGGTAAAATTAAGTCATCAATCGTGCATTCCACGGCAACACCTTCCACCTTTCACCTCACATGTGTGCAAGATAAAGGTATTCGTGCTCCCATTTTACCACCAGAGGGGGGTGAAGAGGTTAAACACCACATCATTCATGATGAAGGGGGAGAGTAGTTGTAGATTGTGTGAATCTGGGTGAAACAACACTCATGCAGATGTGAATGATATGGGAAGTAACTGGTCTCTCCCTCTCTCTCTCCAGCACCATTCGCATCCTGTGATGAGTCTAATAAAAATGATGATGATGATGAAGATTGTCTGAAAGTAAGAAAATCCAAAGTGTTCATTTGTATTTTGTATTTTATTTGGGTTTTATAAAGCCTTTTACACCGAAGCGCTATTCATAGATTCATGGAACGGTACAAAACAAATAAGGATAAAAAAACGCAGTCTGCAATGCTAACCAGACTGAAGCAAGTTCTCAAAGAATTACGAAATAGGGAATAAACAGAGATAGAGTTAAGAGAAAGAGGGAGATGATTCCAGTGTAGATGAGCAATCAACGAGAATGAACGAAAGCGAGACTGGGCACACAGAGGGCAGAGAACAACAAGAAGAAATTGAGAACAAGAAAGGAGTGAATTGGATGGGGTGCAGAATGAAACCAAGGAAGAAAGATATTCAGGAGCAAGACTATAGAGAGATTTAAAAACCAGACAAACAAAGTTACATTTAAGGCGGGACTGGAAAGAGAGCCAGCCAAGATTAGAAAGGGAAAAAGAAATAGGATCAACAGAAGTCGACAGCAAAAGTAGGTGAATAGAAGCATTATAAACAGATTTCAAGGGGGCAAGACGAAAAAGAGGAAGACCAAACAGCACAGAAGCGCGGTAGAAAAGGCGAGAAAAGATTTAACAAAGATATCAAGAGTTTAGTGGCCACAAAAGTCAGGAAAGGACGAGCTTTACGAATGTTGTGCAAGTGCAAACGACAGGCACGTGAAGATATAGAAAGTGATGCTTAAAGGATAGCTCAGTGTCTCACTAAAGTCCCAAGTTGCGGGCTGCAGAAGAATTTTGGCAGTTGAGAAGGAGGAAATGAAATATAAAAAGTATTGAGAGGAGCCAGAATAGCATTAGCAAGAAATAAAAGTACATCCGTTTTAGCAGCATTGAGTACCAGAAAGAGAGCCTACATCCAAGATTTGATAGTAAATAGACAAGTAGAAGGTTTGTTGTGGATGTCAGGAGAAAAAGAGAAAAAAGACAGGAAAAGATGAGCGTCGTCAGCATAAAAGTGAAAAGAAGAAATGGTTTCGGGTGGGAATTATATTAAAAGAAAAGTAAAGGACCAAGAACCGAGCCTTTAGAAATGCCATAGGCAAAAGGGAGTGTAACAGAGGAAGCCCTTGCCCAGGTGACCATGAATGTCCTATGGGACAAGTATGACCTAAACAAAGAAATAACTGATTCAGAAAAGCCAAAAGAAGAAAGAGAAGCCAGCAGGAGAGAGTAATCGACCATGTCAAAAGCTGCAGATATGTCTAGTAAGATAAGGAGCGACACATGTTTAGAGGAGGATAGCTCAGAGGCAGCATGCTCGCCTTGGAAGCAAGACGACATGGAGCAACACAGGTTTGATCCCCGGGTGCGCGCTTAAAAACCTCCGGGTAATTAAGCGCGTTATTAATAACCTATCATATCATATATCAGAACAACATGCAGACAGTAAGGAGTCTAGTACAGAAAAACGAGCGGTCTCAGTAGAATGCATAGGGCAAAACCCTGATTGAAAATGGGGAAGAATAGAGTTAAGCAAAACAAAAGGAGGGACTTGAGAGTAGACAATGCGCTCAAGTATTTTAGAAATACTAAAATTAGGCAACAATGCAATAAGACATACATTAGAAACTAGTGAAGGATCAGTGGTAGGTTTCTTTAAGATAGAAATAATTGAGGCATGCTTAAACGAAGAAGTAAAAGTTGAAGTTGAGAGTCAGATATTGAATAAGGAATTGAGATAGGAAACAAGAGAAGAGAAAAGTAAGACATTCCAAAGTGTTAATGTTCTTCATACAGGACACTCCACCATGAGTGCACACATGCATGAATCCAACTTTCTCTCTGATGCTCATCACTGTCAAGTTCTTCATTACTCAACCTGTTGGGCCTCACTGCTGCCTTTGACACTGTTGACCACTGTTCTCCCATAATCACTATCCAGTACCTTGTGTTTCTCATATATACTATTGCATAGATTGCCTCTTACCAGGAAAGTTGCTCCATTACAATCTCCTGGAACTCCCAAATCTCCGAACCCACCTCTGTGCTTGCCTGCATCACCCTAGGATCAGGCTTGGACCTCTGCTCATCACACTCTGTACCTCCGCATTAGGCAGTCTGAACTCAACCTTAGTGTTTCAAGATCACATACTTGCTGATGTTCCTCACAAAATATTCTCCTTTCTTTCATCCCAGCCATCTCTGAACAGATTATCAGCTATCTCACTGCGATCCCACAGTAAATGTCTTTCTTGTCTTATGCAAACCCTCTCCTCCCATCTCTCATCTCATTTCCTCCTGACCTCCATGCTCTCTCACCTTATTCTCACAACCTTGGGAGCCCCCCTGATAGCATCCTCCAACTGCAAATACATTCAGAAAGTGCATTTAAATTTTACTCACCACTTTTTGAAAAGGGTAATATCCACCCTTGTGCTCAGCAAACCCGGCAACTGATCATACCTACTTCTTGGCTTTCCTCTCTACTATGTCCTCCATCTAGACACATTCCTCAAATTCACTACCAGCACTCTGTACACTCTACCCAGATCCTTCCCCACATCTACCTACCAATGTCATGCTGGTTGGTTCCTAATCCTCAACAGCTCTCCATACAAATGCCTCCTTCTAATCAACAAAGCTATCAGTGGTCTACTCCTCAGTACTTGGCTGAACGTATCTCTATCTACTCATCCCATTCCTTCTGCTACTCCTCTGCACTCAACATCATGTTCCTATGCCCATCGAGCCCCCTCTAGCTGGCACTATTCCTCCCTACTCACCCACACCATTGAAACCTGCTGCCCATCATAAAACACGCCTGATGGTGGACTTCTTCAAAGCTCAATTTAAACTTCACCTATTGACCAGAGCTCTTCTGTACCTGACCCACACAATCAAAACAGTGTCACAGTGCATTTAGGTACAATAATCCTGTTTAACATACAGCCCTTTCCCCCTAGTTTAATGTTACCTCTGTAAGTGATCTATTATATTTTTTTGTGTTTGTTTTTTCTATGATCTATGGCCCACTTTGCTCACACCATCAAAAAACAGGTGCATCACATTTTTTCATCATTATTCTTTTGTGCCGGCACCTAGCCGGGTAATGTCCCTCCGTCTATTAATGTGTTATTGTAAGTAATATCTGACCAAAATTGACATCCCTGTCCACCAAATAAATGCAACAGCTATTCAAAAACTGCACAGTGTGCAAGAAAACTGTGTGGAGGGAAAGCCTCGGAAAGAGGTGGGTACCACATCTTTGTAGTGCAAATTATGCAATACTGGCATACTGGCATGAACCCAGAAGACCTCTTCTTGAGCCCTCACACTAGTAGTCAGTTACCACACCACCCACAGACCATAGAGTCACCTCAAAAATGTTCCAGCTGTGCCACTGCTCTAGTGAATGACCAGACTGTTTTTAAATGTTTGTACATTTTATTTTTTAATTCAAATATTTGGTCTTAGCATATACATATTCATATACTGTTAAAGTCCATTAAAAACAATAATATATACAACAAACACTCAGGGAAACTAAGTATTTTCAAAGTAACCAAACCCTCCCCCTTCCCAACATGAACTTTAGAATTGACTGGAATGTTCAACCACTGGAAAAATATGAAATGACATTAGGATTTCTGCTCGTACAGATCTATTATTAATTCCTGCTTCGGTTGTATACTAATTGACCTTTTCACAATTGACCATGGGAGAATTGACCTCGGGAGAATTGACCTAATTTGGAAGGTCAACTAGGACATGTATGCGGGGGAAAACCCCCACAACCCCTCTCCCAATCCAAAACCACCTGCAACCCAACACCCAATCCCCTTATATTATTTATAATCCAAAACCAACGCAATACGTATATAAAATAACTAAAATAATATAAAGATCAATTGTGCAGAAGGTCAATTATGATTAGGTCAATTGTGCAAAAGGTCAATTGTAAAAGGTCAATTTGGGTAATACCCCTGCTTCTTCTAATTTACAATCAAAGCAATGCAATGAGAGCCTCCTTACATTCCAGTAGTCAATAATAGTACCCCTGCAATTTCTTTTCAGAACTTTTTTTTTTTTAAACAAAGGCTCATAGATATGACCATTTCTAGGGTACTTCGGACTCTGCTACTTGATAGCTGAAAGTATGAGAGTTTGACCACCCACTAATGTCCACAGGATTTTTTGGGGGACCATCTTTCAAACTTGCTCACAAAACAGGACTCATATTCCAAGCAGCATTATCTAATTACTTATCCCAGAGAGGTTGTAGTAATTTGCTGTGGTGCACTTTCATGTTCTACTGTATGTAATGCTTCCCTATTCATTTCCAAAATGTCAAACATCTGAACAGTTACTTTAAAAACACACTGGGCCTCATTACGACCCTGCCGGTCTGGAAAGAACGGTGGTGGTAAAACCGCTGCCACTGCTCTTTCCGGACCAGCTGATTAAGAGTGCTGCAGGCGGGAGGTGTCACTCCCACCAGGTCTGACCTGGCGGTTTTAACACCACCCGCCTGCAGGCGGACATGGAAACACCGGATCTGTCATAGAAGGAACCAGTGTTTCCAATGTCCCCATGGAGTCCTATGGGGCTCCATGGGAATGGGGACTTACAGAATTCCGCCTTCGGAATTCCCAGGTCACTGGGGTCGTAATGCCCCGGTGATGCCGGCAATCACAGAGGCGGAATGGTAATACAGGTCCGGCGGTAACCTGCTGGTTTTTCCGGCTCGGTTAACACAGGACTCATAATGAGGCCCACTATCATTTCCCATGCATCATTGGCAGGGTGTGGAATTGTGGTGTAATGTGTGTTGCTAAATCTGTGTCTAGTCTTGGTTATGTTAGTGCTCAAAATGGAGAATGAGCCAGTGAAAAGACAAGTGACCTTGCACAAAGTGCTAGTGAGCTTGGCTAGAGAGAGGCACAATCGCCGTGCCCGCAGCATCAGCGCTGTTCCAGGGCCCCCACTTGCCTACCCGAGCACTCTCTGGGGCTACGACACACCACGAGGAGTGTAATCAACCTAAAATGGCCGCCGCTGTATCTGTATCCATGGAAACGACCACAACAAGAAAATGCCGCCCAGCCGATTAGCTCCCACACCTCGCGTAGACCTCCCCTCCTACTTTAAATGGAGGGGAGGCGCGCCGCGAGGCAAAGCCGCCGAGGGAAGGCTAACTGGAAAGGCCACCGCCCCTCTCTGCAACTCTCCGCTGCTCGGAGATGCTGGATGCAGGAATCCATGCCCGAAAGGGGATCACTGTATGCCTGCAAGCCTATATGGCCCTCCCACCCAATTTAACACGGAGAAACAAGCACCTCTCGCTGCACTCTGGCATCCGGAAACCCGGCACATTCCTGCCCAGTATCGCCTTCCGAAATGGTCGCCTGCGCACAAGGTATGAGGCACTAAGCCGCTTTCACCGGCCCACTAGCGTGTGCTCTAGCCGCGGCACATTGAAGCCCCTTCTAATGTAGGGCACAGTACACTGGCAGCACGTACAGACACTATGGGCCTCATTATACGGTAGGCGGTGAGCCATGGCGCTATTGGCGCCATGGCTCATGCCGGTAAAATACCGGCACTGCCTTGGTGGAAAGGGGATTTACCACCCCATTCCAAGGTTGGAGGGGCGGTAAATCCCCCTTCCACCAGTGCCCTTCCCCATTCCCATTTCTGCCCTATAGGCCTCTATGGGAATGGGGAAGGCGCTAATTACGGCACCGCAATTTTGCGGTGCTGTAATTAGCTCCGAGGTCCCTTTGCGGGTTGGATTTTAACGCCTGCAAAAAGCAGGCGTTAAATCCCCAACCCGCAAAGGGACCTCGTAGTAAGGCGGTAAGGATTTACCGGTACCAGTATTTTATCGGTACTGGTAAATCCTTACCGCCATCCTTGTAATGAGGCAATCTGAACATACCCGCAAGTCAGCCTTTACGCGTGTGGAACCTGCAATCAATGAGGCCATATGCTGCATGAATATGGACGATCCGCACGGTGCCCATGTAAATTCTATGTGCACAGGCCTAAACACTATCACTAGTCTGGTAATTGTCGCTTCTACTGCCTTGCTGATCAAAGATGCCCCTACCAATGCAATGTTATGTAAAGATGACCCCAGTGAGCTGCTGGTCAAAGATGCCCCTACCAATGCCATGTTATTTAAAGGTGACCCCACTGCGCTGCTGGTCAAAGATGCCCCTACCAATGCAATGTTATGTAAAGGTGACCCCACTGCGCTGCTGGTCAAAGATGCCCCAACCAATGCAATGTTATGTAAAGGTGACCCCACTGCGCTGCTGGTCAAAGATGTAACTGCATTCAATGATGCCTTGCTAAATTCTGCTGCCCCCAGCAATGATGCCTTGCTAGATTCTGCCACCCCCAGCAATGATGCCTTGCTAGATTCTGCTGCCCTCAGCACTATGCCAGTAACTGCCCTGAATGATGCCCTGCTAGATTCTGCTGCCCCCAGCACTATGTCTGTAACTGCATTCAATGATGCCTTGCTAGATTCTGCTGCCCCTAGTACTATGCCAGTAAATGCCTTGACTGCCGCCATGCTAGACTCTGCTGCCCCTAAGCCCACATTGACCACACCAACCAAACACCGCAGGCCCAACCCCAACCTCCTCTTATGTGCCCTGGTTAACGCCCGTTCCATCCCAGCACACACGCTTGACGTGCATGATCTTATCTCCAAAGATAAGCTAGACATTCTCTTTGTGTGCAAAACCTGGTTGCAAGACACCTCTGGCCCTGCCCTCTCGTTGGCTATCCCACCAGGATACACCATATTCAGGCAGGACCGGCTAGGTCAAAGGGGTGGAGGTGTGGCCATCATAGCCAAGGACACCCTGGACATTAAAAGAATTCAGTGTGATTTTGGTCATAATGCGGAATACCTCCTCATTAAACTCAAGACCTCCTCCAACTTTTCCATTGCCTTCCACCTCCTATATCGCCCGCCAGGCCTGTTAGGTGACTTCCAAGAATCCATCATCCACTCTCTCTCCCACAACTTGGAAACTACATCTAAAGTAGTATTAGTGGGCGACCTCAATCTCGGCCTAGGCGATCCCCATGATTCCAATGCCTCCACACTTCAGAAAGGACTAGCCACACTTGGATTTCTTCAAAGCATCACCGAGCCCACTCACATCAAAGGACGTACACTGGACTGGGTTGCAAATCACAACTGTCCCATCCCTTTCACCACCACCACCCCCTTACCTTGGTCAGACCATTTCTATATCAACTTTCACATTGACACGTCCTCAGCTCCCTCCAAACCCTCTATCCTTCTCCCTGTCACTCTTTCTAGGAGCTCCAAGAAGCTGACAAAAGACACTCTCCTACCACACCTTCTAGTTCCAGCACTGCAACCTCCCTTTCTAAATGATCCTGTTATCCTAGCCAACACTTTCAACCAGATGATTACTACTGCGGTAGACATCATGGCCCCCCTTACAGCCAAAAAAGCCAAGAAAACCAAGCATTCTAATGCCTGGTTCTCCCAAGCACTCATGGATCTTCGAGCCAAAAAAAGGGTATCACTTTCCACATGGAAAAGAAACCTTACTGAACTGAACAAAACTGCATTCAAGATGATTGCGAGGGAATATAAATCAGCCATCATTCTGTAAGAGGATTCAATTCAACACTACAGCTACGTCAACGCCTAGTCTATAATACTGAATGAAAACCCTTATTGATATATCTTTATGTCCAGTTCATGCGTTCTGGATGACTACCCCTATATAACACCCCTCTCTCAGAATCCCCCTGACCCCACTAAGCCAAGAAGTAGTTCTGTTTTGCAAGTTAAAAGGTTTATTTGAGAAGTAAAGCAATATATATCTATCACACTTTTTAATAATTAATAATTGAATATCACCCTTAATCTGATATGATAAAGATTAACAACGGAGAATCTGGCACTAGCACACTTCTTGATAATCACTAAGGAGTTGACATGAAATGGATAAGATAGCAACAATACTTTTATGGTTTCAAATGGATGCAATGTGGAATGAAATGCAGTACAGAAAATAACTTGATAGGATTTCAGCAAAAGACAATGTAATCACTTTCTTGGACAATTCACCCCCCCCCTTTTATGCTATGCAAGGAAATGGAAGGGAGGCACACAGTTCTCAGAAATGCAATCAAATGTCATTCAGTTCACCCAGCAACTTAGACTACAGACGTTGAAAACACAGGCCCAAATGCTTTTAAATGTGCTGGCAATGTAGAAAAAAATATGCTAAAATGCTTTTAATTCCCTCTAGGAGGTTCAGGGTGAGTGAAATCAAGTTAATATTAGTCCAGACTCACTTTAGCAAGGATCTAGGAGTAATTGGTAGGCTAAACGAATTTTTGGCAACTGAAAGGCAAGCAGCAGCAGATTTTTACACGTGGAGAAATTTGCAAATCGCGGCAAAATTCGCGAGTGCGTTTTTCACGATTGCGGCAAAACTATAAGGGGTAGGAATGCGGTTCTATGTTCCTAGAAAAGCCACGATTCTAAGCTTTCTGAGGAAAGTTACTGCAAGTCTCTAGCACAAACGGTCACGGAGATATGAGCGAATAAATAAAGGTCGTTTTTCAGATTTGAAATTTTAAAGTTCAAAAAGACAAGTGCAGCTTGCAACTAGAAAATGACAAGTGACAGCTTTACAAATGACAGGTGACAGTTAGGAGACAGTTCTACTTAGATTAAAATAGATTGAATTATATTATTTTAACTAAGAGATTGGTTCTGCACAGTTTTGCTATGTACTCACAATATATTTAGAAATATGCCTTGCCACGGATCTGGTCAGGTTTAGGACTGGACTCTGGTCTCTGCACTTCACAGTGATCTGGGTCAGCTCTCTCTGGTTCTGCTAACAGGTCAGCTCTACTCTGCTGGTCTGGTCTGGGTCTCTGAAGGTTGATGGAGGTAAAGTATGGATTTTCCCGGCAGAGGTTCCAGCTGCAAATGGATTTGAAGGGTCCCTATCTGTCCTGTCTGTCTGCTTTTATGTGTTTTTAAAATGGGTGTGTATGTAGCATCACTAGGCTCTACCCCTCTCCACTTGTCATTGGCCAAGCTTTCATTTCTTCCCTGATTGGGGGAGCTAAGTTGTGTCAGAGTGATGTCATTTTACAGCCTGCAGAAAGTCCACTCCTCCTGTCAACTTACACACAAATCTAGAATTGAACCAAATACATATTTCATAGCTACACAGTGGTTTGAAATTACATGCACCCATCACATATCACAGGAGGTATCCCCTGTTCCAACTCTGCTCTTCCTGGGGGCTTGCATTCAGAAATGGCAATATTTTGCACTTTTTAACTGGTTTGCAATACCGGACATTACCCCAAATTTACACACATGTGCGCAAGGAGTATGGACATTAGTTGATGAAGTGTCAGATTTTTCACATGCACACATTTTGAGTAATATCCTCTTTTCCGCTAAAACTCCCCTGAACATGCCACCGGTTCTAAAAACCTCTTAAAATGTGGGCAGAAAAATCACAAGAATTATGGTGTCATTTAAATAATTTTCACAAGTCCGTACTATGAGTTATTCATCTTTTTAGAGTTATGTTCTGGCCCCAAAGGGTGTGGTTTTCCCCCAGCACAAGGTTGAATTTCTGGTTTTTCCAGTTCTGCCAAGCCAGCTTGCTCTCACAGGCAGTGCCCCTCCCCTTTGCTTCAGGAGGAAGCTACTTTTACGACATCTGCACTAAACCATCTGCCTGAGTCAGGAGAGGGCTTTGTTCAGAGCTCCTGTATTCTGTGGGGGCTCCCCTTAATTCAATTATCAGAGAGATGGCATATCCTTAGTGTGGCCAGCAAAAGGCAGATAGGCCTGGGAACACAGCTGTGACTCAAGTTTCACTCCTGATGGGGGTGGCTGGTGGGCAGAATCCAGTTCCTTAAGCCAGGTTTCAGATAAAATGTCACTTTTTGTTACCCAGTTTAAGTCAAGACAATGTTAACATATGCAGCTAGAATGCTGATTCTAAGTTTAAAACTATGACATTTAAACAATTGCAACCTATATGACACTCAGAAGTAGGTCACTCAGTCAATTTAAACATTTAGATTTTTAATGTCTTTCAGTCCAAATTTACTTAAATTGCTGAAATCCACAGCTCAGCCAGTCTTGTTATAAACCTTCAAGTCACTTCAGAATATAACTTTACATTGGATCCACCTCTCAGTAAGTCTTTCTTTGGCTTGCCTTGGGCTCATTTATTCAGTTTTACACAAAAAAAATAAAATCTGGTGTTGTTTTAAAACGCCGGCTTTTTGATAGTGGTGAGTACTGGTACTGCACCCCTTTTTGGGATTTAAGAAAATGAATTCCCAACAGTTATGGGTTGGCTTTTGGCAATCAGCATTGCCATTCCCAATGGTTTCAGACTACTGTGTGGGTAGTCCAATGGTGGTTTTAGGCAGTGTCCTTCTGTGCCCATAACATCGGCAAAAATGAGTGGCAGCCTATTCTTTATGCATTTCCCTGTGCATTTTCTGGGAAGCTCTGGCCATCATGATGTTTTCCATGTCAGTACTGCACAGTTTTGAGGTAGGGCTTGGATGCGTGGATAAAAACATCCCACAAGCCCCCCTCTTGCGATGGCCATTCTGTTTCACTGATGGGACTCGCAAGACCTGGGATGTTTCCTCATCTTCTTCCAATAAATGGCACAGTTCAGCATCTTTTTCTCCATCCGGTCGGATCGATCGGTTCTCCTCGCCGGTCCTGATGGGAATATTGGGTGGTACCCCGGGCCCGTTGCGTCTCTGCTCCCGGTCTCCGGATCGTCCTCCTTGGCCCGTCTCCAGGTTTTCTTTCTCCTAGGACGACAAAGGAAGAGCGGCAATACCTATTCATAGACGTTTTTCCACCACTGTTGAGATAGTGGGGCAGCGTATGCATTTCATCATAACGAAACATTACATTCTTATTTTGAAAAAAAAAAAACAGTATAACTAAGAGACAGTTTCATGCAAATCACAATATTTTAGAGACTAGATGTGGTATGTTTTATGATTGGAACTGAACTAGTCTGAGACAGTACCCGCTAGGATTCCAGAGGATTCCTCCAGTTGTTGCAGAGTGTGCCTGGGATGGCAACATTTCAACTGGTTTATGTGGACCCACTTGTCTTCCCCCGCTGCCAAAGGACCTTTGGGGATGTGGATTTTGTAGGCCACAGGGGAGATCTTGTCGATGATCTCAAAGGGTCCCTTCCACGTAGGCAAAAATTTCCGCTGTTTTGCCTGGTTTCTTTGGAAGTTGTATAGATAGACCCGGTCCCCCACCTGATATTCCTTCCTGGAAGTCTTCATGTCATAGTGGGTCTTCATGCTATCAGCTGATCTTTCTAGATTCCGCTGAGCATAAGCAAAAGCATGTTGGAGGTGTTTCCTTAAATTCTCCACATACTCATGAGTAGTGGAGGCATTTATCAGTGTCTGCTCTTGGGTCCTATAGAGCAAATGCTGCGGAAGCACCATCTTGCGTCCAGTCATCAACTCAAATGGTGACATTTTGGTTGCAGATGAAGGGGTAGATCTGATGGCCATTAGGACCAGAGGTAATCGGATATCCCAACTTGGCCCAGAATCTGCCACAAACTTTTTTAATATGCTCACAATGGTTCGGTTATATCTCTCTACTGCCCCAGAAGAAGCTGGCCTGTAAGCAATATGCAACTCCTTTTGACCCCCAGTATCTCCCACATCTTTGTCATTACTTCACTGGTGAAGTGGCTACCCTTGTCTGACTCAATCCTTTGAGGTAGACCAAAACGAGAAAAGATGTGGTTAATCATCAAGGCAGCTGCGGTTTCTGCCTTGCAATTTGGGGCTGGGAGACATTCCACCCACTTGGTAAACAAGCATGTCACAGTCAACATGTACTTATTCCCCCTATCAGAGCGAATCACGGGGCCTACAAAGTCGATTTGTAAATCTGACCATGGCAGTGTCATCCCCCTCTTTTGGAGAGGCGCACGGTGCGTGAGGGATGATGGCTGAAATTGTGCACACACAAGACACCCCTTCAAGTATTGGTCGAGGTCCTGCCCCATGTGTGGCCAGTATGCAACCTCTCTTAAGATTTCCAATGTTGTGTGAAACCCCCTATGACCGGCGGTGGCCGCATCATGGGCGTGACTTAACATCAGGCTTCGGAATGAGGTAGGAACCACCCACTGATCGTGGCCAGCTTTGGATTTCCTTACCAGCAAACCGTCTTGGATTCGGAACATTTTTGGACATTTCATCAACACTCTTAGGTCCTCTTTCCCAGTGTAATCGGTATCCGTCAGGGGAAAGTTCTCAGGGTCCTCAAGGTGCTGGTAAAATTTATCAATTACTGGATCCCCCTTCTGAGCTGTAATCAAATCAGCATCAGGGGTCTCCTTACTCCATTGTGCAATTGAAAGGTCGTTGTGAGCATTTGTCTGGGACCTAGTGATAGCAGTGACCTGGATTTCCCACAACAGGGACTCAATCTCAATTAGATCCCCTTGGATGGCCCCGGTTTTGGCCAGCTGATCAGCTAAGTCATTTCCAGTTTTGTCTGGTCCCTCTACTTTGGAATGACCCTTGATCTTTTTCCAATAGATGGTCATCTCATTCGAGGTGACCAGATCATCAATGTTTTGGATCAACTTCCCATGTTTCAAGGGTTTGTTGTTAGCACATAACATGCCTCTGGTTTTCCAATTAACCAGGTGCTCCACGAACCCGTTCCGTACATAATCCGAATCTGTGATTATGACCAGTTCGTGGAGTTGATGCTGGACAGCAGTGAGGATGGCCTGATGCACAGCCATCAATTCTGCCACCTGACTACTTCGGGGACCAATTTTGTATCCAGCGGAGGGTTCTGGGGACTCATTCACCCATGCATTCCCTACGCCGGCCACCAGTTCTTTCTCCCCATCGTTGTCAACATGGTAAGAGCATCCATCCACATACACAGTGGGCATTCCCTCACACTTGTCTTCTTCAAAGACTTTGTGTGGGGAATTAAGGTATGCCTCCGTGTTGTCCTTGATTTTTAGACTTTCGTCCTCGAGACAGTTTTCTCTGGCACAATCATGCAAGTCAGCCAGACCTTGCGCGAGGGGACTCTTCTTGTTTTGGCCATATCGGACCTCCACAGGAAAGCCTTGCATTGACAGAATCCAGGAAGTAATTCGGGAATTACTCACATTTCCGGCCCGGATTCTATCACTTTGGAGATATTGCAAAGGCTGGTGTGGAGTCTCCACTATTATGTGTTCCCCCTGGATAAATGGGCGGTAATTCTTCAATGCCCACACCGTCGCCAGGAGTGCCTTCTCACAATCGTTGAATTTTTCCTCCACAGAGGATAAAGTTTTGCTCGCATAGGAGATTACTTTATTGACCTTGTCATGCTTTTGGTATAATACTGCCGTCAAGCACGTATTAGAGAACCCTGTCTCCAGGAAGAACTCCTGGTTTCTGACAGGGTAAGCTAGGCAAGGCGCTTGTGAGAGGCTTCTTTTGAGTTGTTTTACTGCCTCGGCTTGTTCTGGACCCCATTCCCACTTGACCCCCCCCTTCAGGAAATGAATCAGGGGTCTGGTGATCTCTGCGTAGCCCTCAATGAACTTTCTGCTGTAATTAGTCAGTCCAAGGAGGCTCCTTAGTTCCCGCAGAGTTGTGGGGTCTTTCAGTTTCTGAAGTGCTTCCACTTTCTTTTCCTGGGGACAGAGACCCTGAGGAGTAATCTCATGCCCCAAGAAATTAACACGGGTTCTACACCACTGTGCTTTCTGAAAGGAAAGTTTTGCTCCGGCGGCCCTCAACTGCGTCAGAACATAACGGATCTCCGCTATGTGTTCCTCCACAGATGACCTTTTGATGAGGACATCATCTACATAAGCCAGGTTACCCCTCGCACCCAGGTCGGGCATGGCCTTATGTAGGAAAATATTGAACTCATTACCGGAGTTAAGGTATCCGAAGGGAGTCCGGGTCCATGTGTATTGCTGGCCCCCAAAGGTAAAAGCCAGCTTGTATTGGTCCTCCCTACTGACAGGCACGGTCCAGTATCCATTGGTCAGGTCTATTGCAGTGAATACCTGTGACCCCTGGATCTGGGCCAGCCCTTGGTCAATGTAGGGCAGAGGCCATCGGGAAGTATGGACTCGTTTGTTGAGCTCCCTGAGGTCGGCGCAGAGTCTCCACTGGCCGTTTGGCTTCAATATTCCCATCACCGGATTATTGAAGGTGCTGTGGACTGGACGGATTATTCCCCGGGACTCAAGGTTCTTAATTATTTCAGTGAGGGACTCCATTGATGCGAGAGGCAAGCGATATTGCTTCACAAACACAGGAGTCATGCCAGGGTCCGTGGGGATTGTGGTTGTGTGGATGTCGGTGCGACCACAGTCATATGAGTCTACCGCAAAGAGATCTTGGAAATCCAAGAAAACTTGTTTCAACTTTTGCTTTTGTTCCAGAGTCACACAGGCGTCAGCTAGGTTGACTCTCTCTTCCACCATCTGCCTGAAGCCTGGAAAGACTTCTGGTTTGGCTATCTCAGTGGCCTCCTCCAGCTGGGTGGAGAAGTCCCTGGTCAGAGTGCTGATTTGGACTGGAGGCTTCAGGTGGGAAAGGCAGCCCTCATGGACCTGGAAAATCACCTCATCCCTCCTGAAGTCACAAGTCACATCTTCCTTACCATAGGGGCAGGAAGTGTACACCAGGAAGTTCCCCCCATGCCGGGTAAAAATCCTGTCTGGTGTTGTTTTGTCCTCACTGTCACTGTCAAAACAGTCCTTGGGGATTGGTCCTAACAGTTCATTTACTAAGTCGATGGAAAAATGTCGGTCATCAACCGCCATTCCAATAATGGTGCCTGCGGCTAGAGTAATACTCTTTAAGTCGCTGTTATCCACCTCTATTAGAATGGTGTCATGTTCTATGTTGACTAATGGAGTTGGGTTTACCCCCAACCCTTGCTGTTGGAGAGAAGCATTTAGATGTATGTAAGCATCAGGGTTTTGCAAATATTGTCCTCTTTTAACTTTCACTTCCAGGGAGAATTGTCGGGTCCTTTCGGGGATGGTGACTTCCTCTTTGATCTGAATTTCAACTGCATAAGGTAGCAATTGAGCTGACCTAAAT
The DNA here is from genome assembly GCF_040938575.1 of Ambystoma mexicanum. Lineage (NCBI taxonomy): Eukaryota > Metazoa > Chordata > Amphibia > Caudata > Ambystomatidae > Ambystoma > Ambystoma mexicanum. The sequence continues at coordinate 125,000,711 of NC_090935.1, read as the reverse complement.
GCTTTTTCTGTATCATCAAAGCCCATGGGATTATCCGCTAATCGGGACCAAGCTTTGAAGTTTATTAGGTCCAAACTAATGGCAAAGCGATTGAGAATGTCACTGCCTAAGTAAAAGGCGGCAGTGACGTCTCGCACGACCCAACAATTATGGACTATGCTCTTGTTGCCAATGGAGATTTTGAGCATACACCTGCTTGGCAGGAGATGTTTGGAATTAGGCGATTCCAGGTCCATTTCCCATTTGTCTATCAGTTTGAATGTGGGAATGGCTGGATCTTTTGGGAGATGGCGGAACATGGCTTCGCTGATGAAGCTCTTACCGTTGTTCACACACACTCGAGCGAGAACAGAGTCCTTCCCATCATTTAGCTGAACAGGGATGAACAACTGCTCTCCAATTTGCTGAATATCAGCCAGGCTCTGAGCTGATTTCACATCTTCCTGGACTATAGGAGTGGGAGTTTCTGATTGTGGATTAGTATAGAATCTCAGAGTGTTTCCTTCCAGCGTGGAGTACCACTTTAGACTGGAAGGAAGGTTGATTTTCAGAAATAGAGAGGACCCCCTATCACCAGTCTGTTGTCCTACTGCTATTACTGTCACGTCTGGAATTTGGCTATTCTGGAAGTGAAATTCTACTTGGTCAGATTTTTGTTTAACCATGTGGCAGGTGCCGTTTAAACTAACATGGTTGACACTCTGTTTTAATTTTATTGGTCGGCTCGTCTGGGTCAAGAGGACCTTGTTTACGCAATCTATTAGGGGTGACAACCTTCTCAGGAGGTCATTCCCCAGTAAACAAGGGGTGCCCTCTGGAGTCACTATTATGACCGGGTGTTTCAACTTGTGTCGCCCGATCTTAATGTCCAAGTCTGCCGTCCCCTCGACGGGAATTTCCTTCCCGTCAAAGTTCTGCAGTTGTCCAGGAAGTGAGGTGAGAGGAATTTGGTAATTCTCTCCCCTTCCTGCATTCAGTTCATCAAAGGCCCTTCTGGACAGAAGGGTAGCTTGAGATCCAGTGTCCACCTGTGCCAAAATTGTACCCTGCCCCTGTACTTGTACCGGGGCGTAATATCTTCCCTCCTTCTCCTCAAGGGGGCACAGATAATGTACATTTTTGGACAACTGGTGGGCTAATTTTCTGGTTTTGGACATCGCTAGCGAAGAGATTTGGGCAGAATTCTGTGGAGAGCCTTGGGAATCTGAAAGAAAAAGTTGGCAACTGGAGATCAGAGCCATTGTGGGTTCCCCTGGCTCCGGTTCCGGGCCGCCCCCCCCTTTTTGGAGGCAGTCATCAGGATGGGTTTGAACCAGGGGATTTTGGTATTGTGGGTTCTGGGATGAGATGATGGGCGGCGGTAGCTCAGTCTCCATATCTCCCCAGTCTGGATTGGAATCCCTTGGGACCCATTTTTCTTTGGGAGGAGTTCCCCCATCTCTGAAGGAGAAGATCCTTTTCCCAGGATCTTCTGAGGATCCCTCTCCCTCAAATTGGAAGATCTGTACCTCCTCCTCAAACTGAGTCTGTTTGGGTCTTTTGTTTCTCCTACCCCCCATCTGCTCCTTAGGAGGCAGACTTTCAGGGGCAGGAGATTTTGTTTCCGGTTCCTGGGTTTCCAGGGGCTGTTTACAAGTGAGGAAGGAAGCTTCCTCCAAGGCTTTACACCCCCCTTCCCCTTGTGCCTCCTCCCTGGGAACCGGTGAGTTATCGGGGTGCTGCCCCCGTCATTGTTCTGGAGCACCAGGTCCAGAGTTGGGTGCGTTCTGCACCGGCATGCCGATCTGAGGGTTCTGCTGAGCCCTCAGTATGTGACCCAGATCCCGCGCCATGTTTTGAACCTGGCGCTCTAACTGGGAAACCCGCTCAGGCTGATACGGGGCCCTGTTTTCTCCCCTGGGCTGATCCCGGGAAGGGTAGCTATCCCTTCTTTGGTAGTACCCCTGGTTGGAAGATTTGGGTACCCCTCCACCCTTGGCCTCCCCTCTCCCGGATTAGGTTGTCTGGGCTCAGGGAATTGGGGAAAGAAGGATGGATGATTTTGGGGTTGGAAATTGGGTGGATACCTGGGGAAAAAGTTCTGCCCAGGGTTTGGAGAATTTCTGCCCTCCTGTGGTAAGTTAGGAGGGAAGTTCCCTGGGTTAGGTGCCTGGCTGGACCCCCCCCCCTTGGGCTGGAGGAGTCCACACATAACCCAGGATGGGTCGATTTCCCTTGTAACGGGGACTTACATAGTCAGGAGAGCGAGGGACCCCATTTGTGGGGCTGCCTCCCTGGCTCCCTGTCTGTGCCTGGCCCGAGGACCTTCTGGGCCTAGCATTATTAGGTGCAGGTAGGTTTTTAGGCCCCCCCCATCTCCAAATCTAAAACGGGGGTGACCTTTACCTCTGCCACCTTGGCTGCAGCAGGGGTGCTGTCGGTTTTGGGATTTTTCTGGGTATTGCTTTTATTTTCTATGGGCTTCTGCACCTCAAAGATCGGGGTAGCCTGTTCAATGGCCCAGTCTAAAGATCTTTTCTCGTGAAAATCCCTCACGAGCTGGGTCATTATGTATTTGGGCATGAAAAAATGTATTGACGAATTCTCTACTGTCTGTGCGCACCCTTCTGGTGGTCTGCGCAAAAGCACGTTTCAGTTCTTGCACAAATTCTTGTGGGGCCTGATCCTCCCCACATTGCAAATTGTAGGCTGCCTTGCGAGCCTCTTGAGGATTTCTATGAATGGAAAAATGTTTCAAGATGGCCGCCTTATAGGTGGACCATCTTAAATGATTTTGGTCCTCCAGCCCCGCAAAGAAACTGGAGTATTCCGGGGAGAAGGTCCACTTTACATATTGAATACAGCTTTGGCTGTCCTTCAAATGGAAAGTCTCCATCATTTGCTCAAACAACTCTAAGTGCTCCCAAACAGAATACTTAGCGTTCTTATGGTAAGGCGTGATGACGCTCCTGATCGCCTTAATCTGCTTTAAGGGGTCCTTAAGCAAGGCCCTTTTTGCCTTACTGGCCCTTTTGGTTCGAGTAACCCTGGTCCATTCATCCTCTGACTCAGAGGCACTGCTCCCAGAGGTTCCCGTCAGATCTTCCAGGTTTTCCCGGATTCTGCGAGCCTGGGAATGGCTGGCAGAATGTGGGGACCTGGTCTCCTGTTTCCTGTGGTGCTCAGAGGAGTCTTCAGATCCCTCCTTGCGGCCAGGATTTGCTGGGTACCCCCCCCACTGACCTAACTGGGCAGAGGTTTTCAGGATGCCCTTAATGGGCCTACTCTCCTGGGGTTCCCCATTGAACTGTACTGTACTTGGGTGCCCATACCCGGATGCCCACCCCTCCATTCCTGAGTGGTACTGGCCTATGAGCCCCATACTTTTAGCTGGATAGTAATCTGCCATCCCTGTGGCCCTGTGCTCATGTGCGCCAGGGGACATGGGGGTGGTAGAGTCCAGGGACTGGGAGAGATGAAGGCCCCTGGTGTTAGGGCTCCTGAGGTTCTGGTCAGGAGTCTCCCTTTCCCAGCGGACCTCATCTCTATCCGCCCCTGCTCCCTGTTGCAATGCAAGAGCCTGCATTTGTGCTTTCAGTTCCTCAGTCAAGGCCTTACTAGACTCTATCAGTCTCTCCTGCATCTCTACCTGTTGTTGGAGCCTATCATTGTGTTGACAGAGGGCCTCATTTTCCCTCTGTGCTTCCTGGTTGGTCCTGGAGAACTGGGCCAGTCTTTGCTGCAGGAGGTTTACCTCCTGAGCTGTGTCCCTATTGGCCTGCTCCTTTCTTGCTAGAGCATCCTCCACCCTCCTGGTGTGCTCTGACAAGTTCTGATGTTCTTTTTGGAGGTCACCCAGTCCCTGGTGGGCCAGGTGATTTTCTTCCATTTCCTTTTTAAATGGCAGACTTCCTGGCCTAAGGCGTCTCTTTCCTGACTAAGAGCCTGCATTTGTGCCGCCAGGTCGTCCCTCTGCCTTTGAAAGGCACCAGCTTTCTGACGTTCTTCATCAAACTCTGCCTGGGTATCCAGGTCTTTCAAAATCAGCTTGTTGCTCTCTACCTTCACTCTATCTAGATGACTTTGCAGGGTGGCTACCTGCTCCGTGCATGCCCTGTTAAAGTCTAATTGTTGCTCCAGCTTTTTCTGGCTCTGCAGTAAGGAGTCCAAACTGTCTTGGTGCTCCTTCTGCAGGGCCAGAAATCTAGTATCCTGGTCAGCCTTTTCCTGTTGCAGTATATCCATGTCCTCTTTTATTTTAATGATATACTGCCTACTGTCATTTTCTGACTCCTGGCTCCTGAGCAGCCTCTGCTCAGAAGAGTCCAGCTCAGATTGGGCCTTCTGTAATGCCAGCAGTTGCCTACTCGCCAGATCTTGGCCTTCAGCACATTTGTCCTGCATGGCTCCCATATGTAAATATAAATATGCCGCTACCCTGGCAATCTTGTTGTGCTCATCCTTGGCCTTAGAGGACATATATAGTTCACTCAGGGCCACATGTAAGGGACCCTGGTCTCTCCATATATCTGACCCTGTTTCCGTGATTTGGGGTGTGATGGCCTGCAACCAGACTGTTTGGTCCTGGTGAGTCCACTCACCTCTCACAAATAACTTATGTAAGAAGTGCTCTCTGGCTATTTTCATGTCTACTAAGGTCGTCATTCTAGAGATTGGTCTCTGTCCTGACTTACAGAAGTTTGTATTTTATTTTTGCAAAACAGACCTTTTTCTTAGAGCGTTCCTTTGAGAAGTGCTTTACAGCGTAACACAGCGTGTGCTCCGACCGGATATGTGTATCTGGTCAGCTGGCACGCTGTATTAATCTGCACAAGTGATAGATCTAATCCAAACGTCCAAACGAGCCCCCAATTTGTAAGAGGATTCAATTCAACACTACAACTACGTCAACGCCTAGTCTAAAATACTGAATGAAAACCCTTATTGATATATCTTTATGTCCAGTTCATGCGTTCTGGATGACTACCCCTATATAACACCCCTCTCTCAGAATCCCCCTGACCCCACTGAGCCAAGAAGTAGTTCTGTTTTGCAAGTTAAAAGGTTTATTTGAGAAGTAAAGCAATATATATCTATCACACTTTTTAATAATTAATAATTGAATATCACCCTTAATCTGATATGATAAAGATTAACAACGGAGAATCTGGCACTAGCACACTTCTTGATAATCACTAAGGAGTTGACATGAAATGGATAAGATAGCAACAATACTTTTATGGTTTCAAATGGATGCAATGTGGAATGAAATGCAGTACAGAAAATAACTTGATAGGATTTCAGCAAAAGACAATGTAATCACTTTCTTGGACAATTCACCCCCTCTTTTATGCTATGCAAGGAAATGGAAGGGAGGCACACAGTTCTCAGAAATGCAATCAAATGTCATTCAGTTCACCCAGCAACTTAGACTACAGACGTTGAAAACACAGGCCCAAATGCTTTTAAATGTGCTGGCAATGTAGAAAAAAATATGCTAAAATGCTTTTAATTCCCTCTAGGAGGTTCAGGGTGAGTGAAATCAAGTTAATATTAGTCCAGGCTCACTTTAGCAAGGATCTAGGAGTAATTGGTAGGTTAAACGAATTTTTGGCAACTGAAAGGCAAGCAGCAGCAGATTTTTACACGTGGAGAAATTTGCAAATCGCGGCAAAATTCGCGAGTGCGTTTTTCACGATTGCGGCAAAACTATAGGGGGTAGGAATGCGGTTCTATGTTCCTAGAAAAGCCACGATTCTAAGCTTTCTGAGGAAAGTTACTGCAAGTCTCTAGCACAAACGGTCACGGAGATATGAGCGATTAAATAAAGGTCGTTTTTCAGATTTGAAATTTTAAAGTTCAAAAAGACAAGTGCAGCTTGCAACTAGAAAATGACAAGTGACAGCTTTACAAATGACAGGTGACAGTTAGGAGACAGTTATACTTAGATTAAAATAGATTGAATTATATTATTTTAACTAAGAGATTGGTTCTGCACAGTTTTGCTATGTACTCACAATATAAATCCACTCCTCCTGTCAATTTACACACAAATCTAGATTTGAACCAAATACATATTTCATAGCTACACAGTGGTTTGAAATTACATGCACCCATCACATATCACAGGAGGTATCCCCTGTTCCAACTCTGCTCTTCCTGGGGGCTTGCATTCAGAAATGGCAATATTTTGCACTTTTTAACTGGTTTGCAAAACCGGACATTACCCCAAATTTACACACATGTGCGCAAGGAGTATGGACATTAGTTGATGAAGTGTCAGATTTTTCACATGCACACATTTTGAGTAATATCCTCTTTTCCGCTAAAACTCCCCTGAACATGCCACCGGTTCTAAAAACCTCTTAAAATGTGGGCAGAAAAATCACAAGAATTATGGTGTCATTTAAATAATTTTCACAAGTCCGTACTATGAGTTATTCATCTTTTTAGAGTTAAGTTCTGGCCCCAAAGGGGTGTGGTTTTCCCCCAGCACAAGGTTGAATTTCTGGTTTTTCCAGTTCTGCCAAGCCAGCTTGCTCTCACAGGCAGTGCCCCTCCCCTTTGCTTCAGGAGGAAGCTACTTTTACGACATCTGCAATAAACCATCTGCCTGAGTCAGGAGAGGGCTTTGTTCAGAGCTCCTGTATTCTGTGGGGGCTCCCCTTAATTCAATTATCAGAGAGATGGCATATCCTTAGTGTGGCCAGCAAAAGGCAGATAGGCCTGGGAACACAGCTGTGACTCAAGTTTCACTCCTGATGGGGGTGGCTGGTGGGCAGAATCTAGTTCCTTAAGCCAGGTTTCAGATAAAATGTCACTTTTTGTTACCCAGTTTAAGTCAAGACACTGTTTACATATGCAGCTAGAATGCTGATTCTAAGTTTAAAACTATGACATTTAAACAATTGCAACCTATGTGACACTCAGAAGTAGGTCACTCAGTCAATTTAAACATTTAGATTTTTAATGTCTTTCAGTCCAAATTTACTTAAATTGCTGAAATCCACAGCTCAGCCAGTCTTATTATAAACCTTCAAGTCTTCAGAATATAACTTTACATTGGATCCACCTCTCAGTAAGTCTTTCTTTGGCTTGCCTTGGGCTCATTTATTCAGTTTTACACAAAAAAAATAAAATCTGGTGTTGTTTTAAAACGCCGGCTTTTTGATAGTGGTGAGTACTGGTACTGCACCCCTTTTTGGGATTTAAGAAAATGAATTCCCAACAGTTATGGGTTGGCTTTTGGCAATCAGCATTGCCATTCCCAATGGTTTCAGACTACTGTGTGGGTAGTCCAATGGTGGTTTTAGGCAGTGTCCTTCTGTGCCCATAACATCGGCAAAAATGAGTGGCAGCCTATTCTTCATGCATTTCCCTGTGCATTTTCTGGGAAGCTCTGGCCATCATGATGTTTTCCATGTCAGTACTGCACAGTTTTGAGGTAGGGCTTGGATGCGTGGATAAAAACATCCCACAATTCATGCCAAAGCTGATTTCTACAATACTAGGCTCAACATTGCAAAAGCAGGGACCAACGAAATCTTCACGATTTTTAGGGAACTGGAATCACCCTCATCTCCACCCACCACAATTGTTAAAGATCAATCATGGTGCAGCCAAATCCAATCTGCCATGCTTGCCAAACTTGACACCCTGCACACCAAAATTCTTGCCCATCAAGAATCCCTCGCCTCCCTCATAGCATCCCACACAGCAACCCCCACATGCAATGCAGACAACCGGATACCTAAATTCGAATTCACTGCCATGAATGAAACCGAGGTCACGGCCCTCATAAAATCCATTAAGCCCTCCAACTGCAAAGGGGACGCATGCTAGGCGCACATCATCAAAGAATGTGCCCCAGCACTTGCGCCATTTGTTACTGCTTTCATCAATTCGTCTTTCCAAACAGCTCATGTACCTACTTCCCTTAAAGAAGCTTGGGTGAGACACCTACTAAAAAAAACCTCTCTCGATCCAATGACACCAGGGGACTATAGACCCATCACCACGGTTCCATTTTTAAAAAAAATCCTGGACAAAGCAGCCTACCTGCAAGTTCAAAAATATATTGAGGACAATCACCTTCTTGGACTTCGCCAGTCTGGCCTTCGTCCTCGCCATGGCACAAAAACAGCACTACTAGATTTGAAAAACCAAATAGATGACTTCAGAGATGCAGGCAAACCTGCTCTTCTCCTGCTACTAGACCTCTCCGCTGCCTTCGACCTCGTTGAGCACAAAACCTTATTTCACCATCTCAACTCCACGGCAAACTTCTCTCCTAAGGTATGCGACTGGATCAACTCTTTCCTTCAGGAGAGAGTAATGAAGGTTTTTTCTGAATCGGCCAATGCCAGCCCGAGCCCTATCAAATGTGGGGTCCCACAGGGCTCATGCATAGCCCTTACGCTGTATAACCTTTTCACCAGACCCTTATTCAAAATCTTAGACTCGCTTGGCATCTCATATACTAATTAAACAGATGACACCCAGGTGCTCATACCTCTCACAGGAGACCATTTAGCTGACTCCAACACCCTCAACCTCATCTACTCCACCATACAATCTTGGATGGCAGATAATTGGCTCTGTTTAAGCAGTGACAAAACGGAACTCCTGCTGATAGGATCTCCCTTCACTCTAAATAAACTTGCCAAAGAATACCATACATTCACAATTGATAACATCCCTCTCACAGTATCACAAACGATCAAAACACTAGGCGTGTACCTGGAACCAAGCCTCACCATGGACAGGCAGGTCAACGTCATTGCATCCTCTGCAGCTTACCACGCCAAACTTATTAACGCTGTCAGACCCTTCCTAACCCAACAGAACTGTATCACCATAGCTAGAGCCCTCATCGGCTCTAGACTGGATTACTGCAATGCCCTCTTCATTGGCACATCCCAAAAGAACCTGGCCAAACTACAGATAGTACAGAACAATGCCTCAAGGGCAGCCACTGGCCTTTCACGCAGGGAACACATCTCCACGATGAAAAGACAGGCACATTGGCTACCTATTAAGGAAAGGGTCGTCTTCAAAACACTAGCCCTAACCCACAAATGTATTCACGGCCTCACCCCCTGATATCTTACGCAAAAGATCTCCAGACAAACAGCCTCCAGACCTGCAAGAACTGCATATGCTAACCGCATCACAGTACCTCACTCACGCAGAGTGCGTGCTGAAGGATCTAGCTTTCCAACTATGGCTGCCACTCTTTGGAACAAACTCCCACACCAGATTAGAACTATCGAGTCCCATGCCGCCTTCCGCAAGGCCCTAAAAACAAGGCTCTTTGTCTAAAGAGGATATTTCTGCACAATCCAGACGGCAGCAGACTTCAGCGAACCAGGAGGTAGGCTTCGGCACTATACTATCTCTCCATCAGGGAGGTTCCGCATATAATTATATCATGTCACATTGGACGATTGCACCATAACTTACTGTAGCGGTCTCGCGCTCGGTTTCAATCCGACGCTGATTTTCTGCCGATTACCGGCACGCTCGCTCGTGTTTTAGTCTAATTTTTCCACTGATTTGTAAAATGAATTAATAAGTGCTCGGCAACTTTTAGTTTCACAGCAATGTCTACGGCACGCCCGCTCGTGCGTACTCTGCGGTTTATTGTTATGTGAAATGACAAACTAAAATTCCTAGATCGTACTGTGTGGCTAATTGTACAGGCTTGTGTATACAGCTATTGACATGGCGGTTTCAGTATCTGTTTGCACGCATTTCTGCATGTTGGAACGGAAAGGGGCGCTATACTCTACACACCTATTTGTGTCAGACAAATTTGTTTTCTGATAGGCACACATATATTTTTGGCGCCTTTTGGGTTGAATAAATTATACCCCATAAACACTAATTCTTTCTGTTTAAAAGCTGTGTGCTTTCTAAACCACACATACCTAGAATCTGTGATTTTTGATATGATTTCTCATAGGGGGATTTAACCCGTGACTGTGTGTTTCACCTAATTGAAACCTTTTGACTTGAGATTTAGGTAAGGCCGCCAAGGGCGAAAATTTCAATCACTAAAGCAATTGTTTCTTACTTTTGATTACCTAGCTGCTAATAACGCTTTGTGTTTTTGTCATGTGTTTTTGTTTATTTGTATTTTTCTCAATATGACTTACCTTTTACCTCCCTACCCTCCACCCCTCCTTATTTCTCTGTGACCACACCACACCATGATTTGGATTTTTTCGGTATGGGTCGATTTTAATTTGTTTTATCATGACCTACGATTGTAATGCATATCCATCTATTTAGCCATATGATCACTTTCTTTATGTTACTTATCAGCATTGCTATCAGCCCTGATTTGAAAAAGACACTGGTGTGTCGAAACACGTGTCATCGAAAAGGGCACCTTCAATTCACTCTAATAAATTAACCAATCCTACCCAGTGTGGCACTTTTTTGAAGTGTGGAGAAGTACATTCAACTATTACTTCAAGGGGTCAGGGTCACTAGTGTCCCCTTTATTCTTGCTCCACACAACCTGCGACACTTTCTCGAATTGGAATAATTATCAGTCCATGCTAACTTTGTAAGTTGGTACTAAACAAAAAAAACCCGGACTTGTGGTACAGCCTGTTTCTAAAGGGACCAACTTTCTGTGCTGCCTTCATAACCAAATGGCTCAATATATCTTAGAAAAAGATATATTCTAGAATATCTTAGAAAAAGACGCCAGCAATCTTTTTTCCCAATGAGGAGAAACTACACATGGATTTCAAACCACTATACCTATAATAGAGGATTTACGATACAAGTTCATCAAATTAGAGAGAATTTCGAAGAAAGAAATTGACAAATTTTGGGAAATTATATCCCTCAAGAACTATTGAGATAACGGATGTATACCCCGAGGGCTCAGAATAATAATTTTCCCTGATTTCTCAAAAGATGAGGACAAGGATCTAGCTGAAGACTGGGAAAAGAATCTAAACACCAGCTCCATCAAAATGTTAGAAATCCTGATTGAACATGCTACAAGGGAACAAAAACGAGCAAAAGATCAAATTGATCTCATCACATCAGAAATTAAGGAAACACAGGCTTTGGAAGCTACCAAGGAAAAACATTTCAACTAAATGCACAAGATACTTATGGAGTCTCGCGATGAAATTAAGCTACGTAAAGTATGCAAATTTTACTGTGATGAACGAGACTATCGCGACGACAAAGTGTATACTTTTCAAGAAAAATACAACAAATTACCACAACCATCTTCGAAAGAGAGTACACCCAATACTTCACCAGGCAGCTCTGATGTTGACTCAGAGACTGACAAAGAGGAATCAAGGGAAACAGAACGGAATTTCGAAGGATCAGGTTTTTTAAACCAAATACGTCCCTTTAAAAAGGGAAGCAGACTAATCAATACTAAGCAAGTCCGTTTTCAGGTAACTCCATCAACAAACCCCAAACCAGCTTTAATAGGAGGAGAGGAAGGAGGGGTGGTTCAAGACAGCGGAAAGCCAGATGCTCTGGAAGATTACCGACGTTTGACAAGAGCCATGGCTCGACTTGCTCCAGGAACCAAACCTACAAAGACCTTGTGATGAATATCTCGTCCAAAGAATTGACTATGGATGAAATTAAATTACTTAATAAAGGTCTTTCCTTTACCCCGACCTACAGATATGACCACATCCAAATACAGATTGACCTTTTCAAATTCATAAGAAAATTGAAATTAAAGAAATTCTGTGCTACCCAAGTTCAACAATATCAGCCAAGACAAGAAAGGCCAACACCAACACCATTTTCTATACAAGATATTGAGAATATCCATTTATTAAGAACTCTGGAAACAGAAGATTTGGAATGACATGAAACCCTCTATGATTTGAAAATCCAACCTATAAGTATTCCAACACCACTTTTGAGGATGAGATCCAAATTCATACCACAATTTGGCCAACACAATATGATTGATGCATTTCAAAAAGTAGTCCACACGGACATCCATAATCTTTTTGAAAGGAAGAGCAAATCCAGAAATAGATTTAAAACCAAATACAACAACCTATCTGTAGAGGAGGCAAAAGCCCTAAAAAATCTCCAAATGGACAAGTCCATCGTTATCAAAGAAGCCGACAAAGGGGTAAAAATCATCATCATGGATCGTGCTGACTACATACAGATGGCCGGAAATCACCTGACAACCCCCCTTTGTTATGAGGAACTCAGAACAAATCCAACTGTCCAAATCAAAAACCAGATATTGGAGCAAATCATGATGTGGGAAAGGAAAGGGCGTATTACTGACAAAGAACGAGCTTATTTAACTCTCTCGCACCCTGTGGTCCCAACCATTTACTTTCTACCCAAGGGGTATAAAGCCTTCAATAAAATTCCGGAGGGAAGACCGATTGTCATCGGTATTGGTTGGGCCTCAGAAAGAATCACTGAGTTTATTGCCAACATACTAAGCCCCAGTGTACCAGATACTAGAGCTTTTTATAAAGATTCTACAGATGTCATCAAGAAACTTCAATTGATCCATTGGCAAGACACATAAAAACTGGTTACATGGGATGTTCGAGCCCTGTATACCTCGATTAAACACGAGGCAGCCTTTAAAAGCATAGACTATACTTTTCGTGGGGAAACTGCTTCGCACTACCACTACATGACTATTCTCAAAGAAATGCTCAGAACAACTTTGGATAGCAATATTTTTCTTTTCAACAAAAGATATTTCAAGCAGAAACAGGGAGTAGCTATGGGCGTAAAATACGCACCAGCCTTAGCCAACCTATTTATGAGCAAATTTGAGGACAAATATGTGTACATGGATCCGAATGCAAAAGACAAAATTGTGATGTGGACCAGATTCATTGATGATATTTTACTTATCTGGAATGGGAATGACAAAGACCTGATCAAATTTAGGGGTTGTTTAAATAACAATACAGAATGGATCTTACTCTCAGGACCATCGAGTAACATCAGCTTAGATTTCCTTGATCTAAAAATATACGTGATGGATGGCAAACTCGTGACTAAAACTTTTCGTGAACCAACAGAGGCCAATTCAACCCTATTTGCCACAAGCTGCCACCTGAAAACAGTGGTTAAGAATATACCGAAGTGGGAATTCATAAGAGCTCGTAGAAATTGCAGCAATTACAGTGATTTTGTTCAGGAATGCAATCTTTTGAAGCACAGATTCTGTCAAAGAGGCTACAATCAAAAATTAATAGATGTGGCTCAAGCACAAGCTGTCACGATGAACAGGAATGTAACTCTACAACCAAGAATTACAAATGAACGGAAGAACAGAATAAATTAAGCTTCATCACAACATTCTCTCATGACAATTTTTAATTTAGAAAAATACTTAACAAAAACTGGCATTTGCTTAAACTTGATGATCACCTCAAAGACCTCATTGATGACAAACCTAAACTCATTTTGAAAAAAGCAAGATCCTTAAAAAGCATGCTCAGTCCATCCCTACTCCCTAATCTGCCCACACCAAGACAAGAACTATGGCTACCTGGTTTACCTGTAGGATTCAGGAAATATGGATCATGCAGCACATGCAAATTAGAGCACTCAAATACGGAGACCTTCACGGACTCGAGAGGAACTACTTCATCAAATAAGGATACCATAAATTGTGACAGCAAATATATTGTATATGCGATAATTTGCACATGTGCGCGCATATATATTGGCAGCACCATACGGGAACTCAGATATAGAATACGTGAGCATGTTTATGCCATGAGTAAAGTTGACTCCTTATTACCGCTTGCCCAACATTGGCAAACCAAGCATCAACAAGATGACAAAGTGGATGTCAGGTTCATCGGACTCAGACAGGCTTCCCTGGGCGAGAGACGTGGAGACAGGCAAACCCTCCTTCGCCAGTGTGAAGCCCGCATCATATGCAAATTCAGAGCGACAGAGTTTGGTCTGAACCGAGACCATGAGATGGCGCATTTTCTTTAAAATTTTCATTTTTTGCCTATTCTGCTTATAAACATACGATATGTAGTATATAGTATGACAGGGACTTTATATTAACAAAGTGCATTATTCACATTTCTCTCACTCCTTACCAAAAATATGCCTTATAAATCTGACACCTGTAGCTCAACAGGACATATTTCATAATTATGTATAATGACATACATTAATATCAGACAACACGTAGCATAGGTTCTGTGTACATTTCTCTGCCTGCTACTCTTATTTGGTACTTTCTCTTTTGTGAATTGTATGGTTTCCATTTCTTTTGATAATCTTCTATGAATTCATCATTTATTTTCAAAAAATGTTCTTTGAGACAAAGTACCCAAAACATTTTGTAAATGTATTGCAACAAATAAGCCCTTGAAAAACCACCTAAATATCACTTCACGGGTGTTTCTGTAACAACTTTATCGGTTATGAGCCCAAAACATGGTGCTCGTTTGTTTTTGCCTGACTTCCTAGATGAGGCTCAATGGAAATAGCAGTAGGACTTCGGGTTGCCATGAGAACCTATGTAAACTGTGCCAGTGCAGCGTTCTGCACAATCCAGACGGCAGCAGACTTCAGCGAACCAGGAGTAGGCTTTGGCACTATACTATCTCTCCATCAGGGAGATTCCGCATATAATTATATCATGTCACATTGGACGATTGCACCGTAACTCACTGTAGCGTTATCGCGCTCGGTTGCAATCCAACGCTGATTTTCTGTCGCTTTCCGGCATGCTCGCTCGTGTTTTACTCTAATTTTTCCACTGCTTTGTAAAATGATTTAATAAGTGCTCGGCAACTTTTAGTTTCACAGCAATGTCTACGGCATGCCCGCTCGTGCGTACTCTACGGTTTATTGTTATGTGAAATGACAAACTAAAATTCCCAGATCGCACTGTGTGGCTAATTGCACAGGCTTATGTATACAGCTATTGACATGGCAGTTTCAGTATCTGTTTGCACGCATTTCTGCATGTTGGAACGGAAAGGGGCGCTATACTCTACACACCTATTTGTGTCAGACAAATTTGTTTTCTGATGGGCACACATATATTTTTGATGCATTTTTGGGTTGAATAAATTATACCCCATAAACACTAATTCTTTCTGTTTAAGAGCTGTGTGCTTTCTAAACCACACATACCTATAATCTGTGATTTTTTATATGATTTCTCATAGGGGGATTTAACCCATGACTGTGTGTTTCACCTAATTGAAACCTTTTGACTTGAGATTTAGGTAAGGCCGCCAAGGGCGAAAATTTCAATCACTAAAGCAATTGTTTCTTACTTTTGATTACCTAGCTGCTAATAACGCTTTTGTGTTTTTGTCATTTGTTTTTGTTTATTTGTTTTTTCTCAATATGAATTACCTTTTACCTCCCTATCCTTCACCCGTGATTTGGATTTTTTCGGTATGGGTCGATTTTAATTTGTTTTATCATGACCTATGATTGTAATGCATATCCGTCTATTTTGCCATATGATCACTGTCTTTGTGTTACTGATCAGCATTGCTATCAGCCCTGATTTGAAAAAGACACTGCTGTGTCGAAACACGTGTCATCCGTAAAGGGCACCTTCAATTCAATCTAATAAATTAACCAATACTTCAGAAATACCCAGTGTGGTGCTTTTTTGAAGTGTGGAGAAGTCCATTCAGATATTTCTTCTTGTATAATGTCTCTACTCCTGCTATAACTTGAACTCGACACACTGTGTATTGTAGAACATTGTACTCAGTAACTCACCTGTATAAATAACTGTATGTTGTTAAGTTTCACACATTGGGCCGCTTATTGTAACCCACAAGCAAGCCTCCTTAAGTATACTTATAGCGCCTCATTGCCTAGAGGGCTGCAGTGCGCTTTACAAATCCAAAAATAAAATAAAATAAAATAAATTGCTTTCAGATCCTAGGCCCTGTATGGGCAGATTGATCCATCTAGGATCTGATAACGACAACACATTTGACAACCATACAAGAAGCCCCCAACAAGAGAAGAGCCATCTTCCAAACCATCAAGCATTGCATCAACACGCTACCAGAACCTACAACCCCCACCCCACTCCACAGCCAAATGCAAAGCACTCAAATACTGCTTTATGGATACACAAGACAAAATGAGTCAACAAAACCACAGCGGCAAACTCAGCACACCTATTCCACCCACCTCACCAAGGGGCATGCCAACATTTACTATCTTCATGGCATTGATACTTGAACTAGCCAGCATACTTTCAGATGCCCACCACCTATGAAGATGCCATCCGACCACCCTCCATCATGAAATTTGTTTCTGGAAAAGCACTCAGCCTACTGTTCTGCATCATCAAGACATCTTCCCTGATGCACTGAAGACTGAAGAGATCTTGCCACTACTGAAGAAGCCTGCACTCATCCAAGAGGGCTTGATAAACTACCAGCCCATCACGCAACTTCCTATCTCTGGAAAGATCACCAAGATCATCCAGGTTATCAATGATGCCCTCCTCATCATGTACAAATGTGACACCTGTCTACTCACCCCCTCAGTCATGTTTGACATTGATAACCACAAAGCTCTTCCTGATATACTTACCAGATGGCATGGGCTTCAAGGACACATTGCAATAATGTTTTACCTCCTCACACATGGACAGACACTAGCTCATCCACATTGGCACCAAAAATCCAAATGTTTCTCCATAACATGAGGAGTCCCACAAGGGTGCATTCTATCATCAGTCATCTTAAACTTCTACATGTAACCGCTGGTGCAACTCCTAGCTAACATTCAAAACACCAAAATCCAGCAATAAGCCAAAGACACTCAGGTCCACCTAAGGAAAACTCTCTCAATGACTTCCATTAATTAAAATCTGCCCTCACTCATTCAAGGATGGATGTCAATCACCTGCATACAACTGGGCCCCACTAAGACAGAATTCCTCCTGCTCTGGGACTCTACTGAAAAGCCCTGGAAATAATGTTCAAAGTGGCCCCGTATTACACATGTTCAGCAATCCCACTCTTTTTTCTACAAGAACATTTGAAAATAAAATAGCTTACCACTCAAAAGATGGGCATGGTGCAGAGGCCTCCCGGGAAATCTCCAGAGTTCCCTAAAGGCAGGTTCACACTTGCCCAATTCCAGAAGTGGCTGATGGAAAATAAACCAGAGGTTGTTTCTCTGCCTCTCACAATCTTCACTAAGTCTCTCAGTTAACCATTACTACTAACCTTCAAGACCCACATTGTGAAGGTTGTAGTAATGGAAAAACTGCCCAAGGGAATAGAAAACTGAGTTCCAATGCTCATTACCTTTGGGGTGAACACACTGGTTATCATGGAATCGGCCAATGGAGCTCAGAGGAAATGGAAAAGAGAAGCAGGATGATCAGGGAATTGTCCCACACAAGAGTTCAGGATGATCATGATTATCTCCAAGGCTCTGTGTTGAATCTTCATCCATCTCACATTGTCAGACTTATGACCCTTGCATACGTAGGCATATCACACGGTAGCTGCACTTGGCTGAAGCAAATCTAAATAGGCTGCTGCCAGCAAAGCCTCGTCAGGCTCATTTTAGACAGGATATGGTCCAGAAGTATTGAATTGAATTGATATTTTATTTCTATTGCGCTCGTACACAAGTGTTTCAGTGCGTGACAAGGCAAGGGAGGGGAACAGGGGAGAAAAAAACAACAATCTTACTAGGCCCAGTGACATTGAGAACGAGCAAGTGCATGGGACAGGGAGAGGGGAAAAGTGCATGGAAGGGGGGAGAAGTGGAAAGTGTGGAGCAAAGGAGAAACAGATGAATAATAATAAATAAAACAATAATAAAGGCAACAAACAGTGGTAGTGTAGCCAGCAAGTGGCAAGTGCTGGCTTTAAGGCAACAGACCGGGTAGGTCTGATAAGTGCAAGAAGAAAAAGGGGGGGGCTGTATGGGTATAGATACAGACCCCAGTGCAAGGGGTGGCCTGGAGGCAGTGCGGGAGGGTGGCAGGGTGAGCAGGCATTGGGCCCGGAGGACAGAGGGTGGCCAGGCGCACAGTGCCAAGAGAGAACAGATCAGCAGGGGAGAGGAGGAGCGAAGTCAGAAGCAAGGAGGAAGGCCTTGAGGTGCTTCCGGAACCGGAGTTGGTTCTCCTCGAGTGCATCACTGACTGCATCGAACCCCAGCTAAATGTGCTGAGTGACAGGGAATTTGAGTTCTTGCTGATTGGCAGCGTGTTAACTGTGCAGCCAATGATAGGTCACATTCTGCGTTTAGAACTCTGCACTGTAACGTGGACAAATATGGAGACCTTGCACCCGTGCAAGTCCAAAGTTGCACAGTATTAACACTAGGGCAAAGTTTACCTTATTTCTAAAAACACTGGGACATGTTACAAAACCATAGCACCAGACAAGTGCAGTTTGGCATGGTATAAGCACAATGGCAGAGATTGCTGTAGTGCAAACAAGATACATATTATGTGTATTTTTGCACCAGGGAAAAGTTTGCCCTAGTACTAACCATGAGGGCAAACTTTGCCCTGTTGCATAAACGCAGTGTCAATGTATCTTTTTTGGCACTAGTTCAATTTCTACACTGGTGCTTATAACATGACAAACTGTACGTGTCATGGTGCAATGGTTCACTAATATGTCCCAGTGTTTATAGAAATAGGGCAAACTTTGCCCTCGGGCTAGTACCGTTCAACTTTGCACTTACACCAGTGCAACGTTTCTGTAATCTGGCCCCAAAACCCTCTGTTTGGATGGTGTCATTTTCTATTCAGCCCCTAAGAGTGAGGCTACAATAGATTATCCCAGGGGCGTTGCTAGGGGGGGGCCAAGGGGGCTATAGCCCCTGATCTTTTGGTTGTAGCCCCGGATAGAATCTCAGGAGCTACAGCCAAAAGACTAGCTAGCCCCCAGTCCCAACAGTTCGGACATCAGCGTAGCCCCGGGTCTTTTCCAGACCTAGCAACTCCCCTGGATTATCCTGCCAGTCTATACCAGACTATAGCATGCCACACATGTTCATACAATTACAATATCCACACTGGGACATAGACCAACTGGTACTTGCTCAACACCTCAGAGTGAAACCTTCAAAATGACTATTTACAGCAGTAAAAGGTCCAGTTTATTCCATGTTGTCGTCAGTGTTCTTCATTAAAACATAACATGTTCTAAAACAAGTCAGTGGGTTTGGTGCTCTCCCGCTCTTCTACTTACATATTTTCAATACAAGTTTTTTATAGATGTTTGCAAATTGAATGCTATGTCCTAATTTCGTATTTTACGATGATGTTACCACAACATTAAATGACTATTACCGTCGTTGGTAAGGATAGTTCACTCCCCAATTGTGCTTTTTCGACTCCCCATTCTGTAGTCCTATAGGACACCATTGGGGAATGCCAGTATTAGCGTTTGCAGTTATGCAGCCTGCACCATTACGACCAACTTGAGTGGTTGGTAAAATGGGCAGTAAGGGGCTCATTACAAGCACAGAGGTGCAGGAAACAATTAGCAGCAACAAAATCACTGCCACTTGTCCCGCACCGCCATACTAAAAGTATGGCCCTGGAGAGGGGGATTTACCTGCATAACATGCTGGAGTCAAATCCTCCCACTGTCTGCAGAAAATCCATCAAAATCGGTGGAATTAGCACAGCGGTAATTCAGTTGGTGGTAATTCCTGTGAAAAAGTCCCATGGAGTCCAATGGACTATGAAAACATTGGGATTTACTCTGCCACTGGAACTTGCAATCTGGCGGTTATTCCGCCGGACCAAGTGGCAGTAACGGTAATTCTGTCAGGCGATATTCTGGCGGATTTACCACCCAATTCGTAATAAGGCCATAGGTGTATCACCACCTGCTTTTAACGCTACCACCAAACTCGCAATCAGGTCCTTAGATGCAAATTGACTTTAAGCTTGTGTTTCTCACATCTACCTCCCTCGCTCTTCAGATTTCCATGAAATGCTCGTCACTGTTGGTGTACGCGAGATAGTGCTTACGCACACATCCGGGCGGCGTGTCGCGCGCTGATAACTTTCATTGCTGGCTCCCAGTCGCTGCTTTTCCCGCCTCTCTTTATAGAAGGAAAACATGACCCTGATTAGCTGGCACCACTTAGCCAGCCTGATCTATAAATTACTCCTGGCCTATTATGCGAGTGACGGCTGGGTGCACATTGCCATTAGCTGATTAATCAGAGTGACACACTTTTTATTTTCTCCCTTTGACATTGGTGAGCCAAACAGCAAGGTTGGCTTTTAGAACCGATGGTGTGGTGGTGACAGCGCACAGTTTTGCAATCTGGGGTCAGCGAAATGTGAGAGCAGCATGGGTAATAGCAGAGGGCTACCTGGGGTGCAAGCCAAGAAGTGCAGATCACCAACAGGAGCAAACACCGCTCAAACTCTTCTTGCACAATGAAGGAGGCGTTTATTTATATGACCAAGAAATTCATGGAAATGCATAATTTTGCAAAGGTTACGTGTCAAGATAGGAAAACACATTTAGGTTCAGAAGTTTGATAGATCAGAAGAGATGCATGGACACATCCTTTGCAGCATGCAATATAATAATAATAATACTAATAATAATAATAATAATAATAATAAACTGTAATAATGTATTTATTATTAAATACTGATGGTTACCACTGGTAGTGTTATGCCGTTTCAATGGATTATTTCATGCTGGTGATCTCCTCACTTACTGAGTGATTTACTTAATCAGCTGTGCACCTGGTTTTGATGCAGTCCACACATGTTATTTTGCCACTGTATACTACTGTTGTTTCTATATCTTTGATTTCCTGTAATGTGTTGCAGTTTATTAGGCGGTCACACTCAACTCAGGAAGTCCCTCCCCAACCAAGGGGGCACACAATAAAGACCTTTATAGTTTTGAATTTCGTGAGGCCTTCTACCCGTCACGCCTCCCCCAACACCCCACAAGCTCCCTACCAATGAGCTAGGAACCAGGCCGGTGTATAGACACAATATCACTAATTCCAATTGTCTTCACCAATCGACGAGCATATATTTCTACTAAGCTTTTTGTCACTTCAACACACAGATAGAACTTTAAGATTTGCAGTCAGAATTGAATTCAGGTTTTGTTGTAAAGTAAACAATATAAAACATTCACAATATAATGCAAGATAACCAGGGATGGCTTAATTTGAAACAATCCTTTTCTGCCGGCAACCCCCACCCACAAGCCCTCAATTAAATGTGACCCATTTGATTTAAAAGCAAGGTGCAGGGAGTGGGAGCACAAACTCAGAAAACTTGTTTTGGCTTCTTACTAGAAATGCAATGTTAGGGAAAGGAATACAGTGGGAAAAATAGTTTTTGTAGCACACATGATATGAAAGGCAGGGCTTTGTGATTTTGGTCAGAGAAAAAAGGGGCAATTTTGTTTTGTAACTGTAAGAAACCTCAAGATGTCTTCTAGCTAGCCCCTCGGGATCTGTCATCCAGGTGGCCAGGACACGGCCATCTCTATTAGATCCAGTTCCTGGGGGTGGATCAGTGAGGGAGGATTACCTGGATGGGGGGTCCTTGGGGAGTGGAAGTGGAATACTGATGGAAGAGGCACGGTATTCCCCTCCTTTCAACACCTTTTCCCCATCCTACCATGTAGGATATTCCAAAACACTGCCCCCCCTTTTTCCGACACAAACACTTTCACACGACATGGAAAACAACAGAGTAACACCACAGCTGTTTACCTGCCATGTCCAATACAAGGGTCAGGCAAAGTCAGGCAATTGACCAGAATCACACACAACTGAAGGCCCGTTTCCTTCCCCACAGGGTTAAAAGGTGGAGCTCCAGAGCAAAAGACAAGCAACGCAGACTGCATGACTTGAGAGCTAACTCAGCATGGCAGTTCAAGAGGAGGCGAAAGATGGCGAATACCGAAAGGGTGACAACGAGAGAAATAACCTTACCCTTTCTGATCAAGGCCCGTGAAACCTTCACAGATGGAAACATAAGGCAGTTAACAAAAGCCAGCATGTGTTGCAGCAGATGCCTACGGTATGGGAGACCCTCTTTCACTGATAATCAAGCCAGGGAACCTTGACTCCAAGGATAAAGAAAGGCAAGCAGTTCATCACAGACATGAGTCAAGGAGAGAATTGATGAGAAACAGAAAAGTGTTGAACAAAAAGTAGCCAACAGCTAATTTGAACTTTGAAATACTTAAAGATACGATTGAGGAAAGAGGGGGGAAAACCAGCAACAGAGAAGTCCGGCACCACATGGGTTCTCAGGCTGGAAACTTTAGGCAATTACCCGCTGCTAGAAACTACCGGAACCAGAAGCTCTTGGGAAGAGGTGAAAAAAGAGGTAAAAGTGGTCATGGGGTCTTTTGAAACCCTCTGTACCGTCTAAAGTCATTGACGTACAGATGATTGAGAAGCAAAGGGATATGACTCCTGATTTTTTAAATGAGCGCATGAATAGTGTGTTGTAAGAGTTGGTGAGAGTGATCCCGGAGGAGGGAAGCCGACAATCAGGAATGAAGTCTGACGTGCTGTTTAAAAAATACATTAAGATTTGTAAAGCAAGAAGTATTGCAAGACAAGGGGAAGGGAAGCGCCCCACTTAGGATCCGAGCCAAGCCAAGGGAGGTCCAGGGGTAAAAAGTCATCACCCAAAGTTCATTGAGAAAGGAACTGTTCAATTGATTGGTAGAATGATATAAGTGAGTGGTCAGCGGTTGGAAGAGGGGGACCCAGAGGTGAAGCCATCACCCAACATGAACTGTGTAACAGACATTTTTGTTTGTTTGTTCATCGGATACATCAGGCCTCAAAGGCAATAGACTTTTTTAAATGCAAAGATACTTTACCCTCAAAGGACCTGTAAGCTGTAATGGAACTGTTGGCTCATGAAGAGAAAGCTTGAGCGTGTACTTTGCTAGCTGGAACGGAACTGTCAGCTTGTGCTGAGAAAGTTTGAGTGTGTGCTGTGCTCCTAAGTCCCACCTTGTTCTATGTGAAAAACGGTTGGAAGAGAGACCTCAACGCGATCACATCCTGACTTATTATTTGAACACTGTTTCCCCTATTTTGATACCCTATCCCACAATCTTTCTGTAATTAGTTATAAGGAATTGGCAATAGGTTTTTCTTAGTATAGGCCCTTTTATGTTGACACAACACGACTAGGACTGCCCTATTTTTCATTTGATGGTTGATGCTTGCTTACATCTTAGATTTAGGTTTAGTTTAGGCGTTTTTTCCCTCTGAATGTATTGTTCAATAAACACCCTTGAATTGTAATCACTTGTGTCTGTCTTTACTGTTGCCACCATGAGTTCCTTACATAACACAAATACAGAAGAGATGCAATGCTTTGTATAAATGAATGGGGATGAATGGGAAATTTCATTTTGTACCCTCTATATTCACTTGAAAGGTAGCGTTTAGGATTACTTATTTTGGGATTATGGACATCCCCCTTTCGATACAGGAGCAAGGGGTTTCAGAAGGACAGTCACCAAGTCTTTATGGTCTATACCGGCTCTAACACACTGGGCATGAACTTTGTTAATTTTGAATTCTAACAACACTCATCCCGTTATTTACTATATGGGAATTAATTGATTTAACTTCAATTATATGTGCTAAGGATCTACACAGCTTCCCCACTCCCCACAATTTAATGGAAAGGATTAAGGTGGGCTGTTCCCAGAACAATGTGATTTAAATAGATAGGGTGAATTTCTATTGTGGAATTAATTTGAATTGGATTTAATACAATGGCCAAGGGTCTAGCCAGTTTCACACCCCTACCAACTAATGGAAACAGATAAGTCAGAAAGCTTCCCACATAATTGATAGCTTTTGGATTATTCTACTTACATGAGAGGCTTTGGTCAGGGAAAACTGCAGGGCTACTCTGAGGACAGCACATATCTGGTCAAGGGCTTTCAGTCAAGGATTTTCTCCTGCACCCAGACTCCTTCTGCTCCTCTAATGGGATCCCAGCTAGCTTTGAGATATCCCTGTCACTGTCTCCAATGCAAGGATTGAGGCTAGATGTTCCTTGCAAGATTCCATCAGCAGGCTAACTCCCGGAATAAAGTCAAAAAATCTTGTGCTGATGCAAACATGCCCTCTTATAGGCCTAATGACACTCCAAAATTGTCATAATCCCCACAGTAAGGAATGGCTAGCTCTCTCCCTTCCACTTCCACCAAGACACCCACTGGCTGCTTATAGGACCAGAAGTTGGAAGATATGTATGATGTAGGATGAGGGAGGAGAAAGATTTGTCATCTCAAAGTGACATGTAGGTTCTACATTTTGTATTCTGAAAAATCTCACAATGTGACAACTACCTTAATCTTTCTGATAACCACATGACTATATATATTTTTGAGTTCTATATTTTATGGCGAGTTGGACAATACTCATTTTCTTTCATCACATCCTTCCTGGACGGAGCTACCATTTTTCACAGTGTGCTGCTGCGCTGCAATAGTTACAACTCTGACACTACATACTTCCAACATTAATTTCACCATCTATTAGTTTATCAATATTTTCAATTGCTCAGATTTATAAAAATGCCAGAGTGATACTTTTGAACATAACTTACAACACAAGAATTAGCCTTTACATTGACAACCAGACTTGTTTCCTTGGTGGTCCCAGCCCCAAGGTCTTGGGGACAAAGTTTCAGCTCAGAGAGAAAACAAAAATGCAGTTCACAATTCTGAAAGGGTAGCATATCGCATTTACCCATTGTGTACATGTGACTTTCAATACGGCACCAGGGTCTGTGGTTCACAATATAATCTTTCTTTATATATTGTATAAGCAGAAATACGTTCACTCTTGGTATTCTTCACAAATATGCCCCAGTTACATAAGAAAGCAGTGTACATTTATGCAAAAAGGAAAAAGGCCTTTCCTTATAAACGTCGTCATTTTATTGTGCTGAATTAAGTCTCTTTATTCCTCATGAAGGCAATTTGTCTATCAAATTTACTTTTCAATCGTAAGGCCAAATTCCTCCTTTTTAGCTTCCAGATGAAAAGTATTTAAAATGTATGGGCCTCATTACGGGTCTGGCAGCAACCCTGCCGGTGATACCAGCAGGTTGCTGCCAGACCCAAAAAAAATGACCGGTGCCTGGCTTGCTGGTAACACTGGGGTATTACAACCCCGGCGGCCCGGAAGTTAGGTGCCGGTAATTCTGTTAATCACCTTTGGGAATGGGGAACACCGAAGTACCGGTAACGTTAATAACGGAGCCAGTGCTTCCATTACGGTCTGCTCACCATGGCTGCTGTGTCCATCAAGGTCAGACCTGCCAGGCACAGAGACTCCGGCAAGCAGACTTGTAGTAAGCCAATCTGGAAACAACAATGCTGGTAAGCTTACCGGCACTGTTGTTTCCGGACCGGCATGCTTGTAATGAAGCCCTAGGCATTCTTTCTATGTGCACTGTTACAGTTTTGAATCTGTCAAAGTGGGCATTTACACAAAGTCAGCATCTGCAATGCCGCATGTACTTGGAATCCATCTGCCGCAATTCACAATATAACAATTCTAAGTCTCACTCTTTTCCAGTGGAATGCCTGTTCATTGTAACAAAATGGAGGGAGACCCATTCTCGCTCATTCGCTAGGCCTCATGTTGAAATCACTGTTTTGTACTGGCTTTTATAATTCAATGGACTCCAGACTGAGCCAGGTTCACTCTCACAACGGGGCCTAGCATGGTCTCTCCATCTTTGTCGCTCTGAGGCTGTCTCTTGTACCCCACAAATAAATTGCAATTTATGTAATACCATTTCTGTTTTGTAAAAGTTACATACCATATAGTGCAATGCCATACTTTATGGAGCACTTTGTTTCCAGTGTCACTGTAAAACTCAAATTTAGACACAGTTCATAAGAACACATGTGAGCCTTTTAGCTGATACTGTTGATGGGAACAATAGAAATGCATTCCTCAGAGGCCGCCACCATGATAATGGGCATCATATTGTGGCAAAGAGTGCATCGTGTGTCGGCCAGTGTTATAACTGTCAGGAGCAGTAGCAGTAGTAGCTCCTGACAGTTATAATATAGCAAAGTGTGCACAAGCAACATGAACTATAGTAAATTGAAAACCAAGACAGAGGGAAACAGAATTACCTACATACTTGTTTCACAGTCATGTTCCTATTGGAAACATAGGTTTTAATGTGGCCAACTCACACAGGAGATTGGCACTGTATGGTAGAGAGCCAACAGGACAGTCAGGTTTCAGCCTGTGCTTGGTTGCACAAATCAGTTTTAAGCAGGATTCCCACACCAGCTTGTTGTGCTTGCAATAAACTCGCAAACTGCCTGTTATAGTTACTTTGCTTCCTTACCTGACACTGTCATTGCTTTCTGACATGTTGGTATTCAGTAATACCTCTTTCACTCATATGTGATTGGACATGCTGTCTGCGAAAATGCAGGCAACAGTGGAACAATCATGGGTCACTCGCAGACAGTGAAAGTTGCTTTTTTTTCCATTCTTCTCGATACTTGCAGAACTTCAGTGAACGTGGCTCATCTCGGCACGGTGAACAAACCCTCTTTGGCCACCATTGCTGCCACCATGTTAATTGTCAGCCTTTGCTGCTACTAGGAGTCTCTGGTGCAACCCTGCCACCAGAGATCTCCCGGGTTCTTTCACCTCATTTGGTTCCCGCAGCAAAATCTCTGCACAGCGCTTCGGGAATCGGCAGGCATTTCTCTTTCGTGCTTCCCACTGTGCAACCTCTGCAATGGGGATGACCCTCTCAGGACCCACACTGGTCCCGATATCTTCTCGCTCCTCCAGTCCCGTCTTAAGCTGCAAATACGGTCTGCACTGCTTCTTCCTCTCCTGCTTCTTCCCCTTCAGCCTCTACTCTTTCTTCATTCTCTTCCCTACGACCTGCACCTGAGGAGGGCATTTAAACCTCTCACTTTTCCTCAGGTGTGTGTCATCCAGGATAATTAGCTCCTACAGTTCTGTCTCTCTCCATCCTTCTTCTTCGTCTCAGTACTGAGGGAATTATGGGACTTGAAGTCCCTGGCAATAAAGTAGATGTTCCTAACTTTTTCTATAGGAATATAACCAGTGTTAATCTTAGACCTTTTAGAAAAGACAAATACAGTTCTTTAGATGGAATGCTGTTAACATGTATAAACCTCTTTCCATTACACCTTTGGGAGTTAGGAGGATTTTCAACTGTCTGGGCTCCCTGAGTTTGAGAAACAAGTCTATCTATTTTATTCCTACAGGGTTTCTGACTAATTCCATCCACACTAAGATGGTTCACCCATAACACAGATAGGGTATTGCTCCAACATGCCATTATATATTGAGGGAGTGAAAAAATGTCTCCTTCAAAAGAAGGCAAACACTGTGTCTCATCCCATGGACTCCCCTGACCTCCCCGAGCCTCTCAGGTGATCCTCCCACAGAACACCACCCCCAAGGTCAGTATTAGGAAGAGTCTGCCTTTCCTTGGCCACCTGGTAGGAGACTTTAGGCAGTGATTCAGTGAGGGATCCATAGGAATCATCACAACATCCACAAACCTCATGTGTCTTGGGACAGTTCTGCAGATGCTCTGTTGAAGATTGAAAATGCAAGCCTCAGTGTACTTGATTTCTACCTTAGAGAATCTCACAGTTGCCCCAGGCATCAGTGGCACCCCAAACCGCTGTTTTACAGCAGACCAAAGACTTTCCCTATTTGGCAGAGATTAATGTATGTAAATCGGGCAGCTAATCCCAGCCACTTCCATGTCAGCATCCTGTACTGTACATGCCAACATGCCCCATGTCCCTTCAGAGAATTTCATGGCATTCAGGGACTTTATGATTTCCTTATCGAATAAGAAATCTTGAACTATATGTCCCAGAATGCCCAGAGCATGTTGGTCATTAGTACAAACAAGACAGGCACGCACCCTGTATGTATTTGTGTAACTGACACCACTTCAGCCACTGTGTTGCATGTGGCATCCCACTTGACTAAAGCAACGGGTTAGGCATACTACATATTTTAATTCCTGGACAAGTTAAAAAATACTTTTGTGAGGGGGCATGAACGTTGGACCTGCAACGCATGCCATTTTTTGTTGCAGTTTAGAAAGGAAATGTATGGTATAATTTAGAGATTGCGAAGGTGGTCAAAAAGTATCCCACACATAGAAACACATATTGCTTCTTGGTGAATACCTCCTCCCCACATCACCAGATACTTTCAACTAGCAGTTCTCCCTTTGCTTACCCTACACACCTTTATGAGGACAGAGCTCTACAGTTTTTGACTCATCAGGGCCAAAACCCTGTCACTGCAATGTATTCTCCGGGGAGTGTGCATACATGCCTCCAAGGTGAACACCTTCTGAAGCTTAGCTTCAAAGAGAAAATTTAAGGCATTTCCTGATTTGACAATGATCCATACATCACCTAAAACAGAACGGCCAAGTAGCCAAGTTCACTGTTACTGTCGGATGAACTCGGAACACAGTTTTTGCCATAGCCTGATCAAATCTGACAGCCCCAATGTTTAACTTGAGGACAATAGGTCCTATGCCAATAACTAGACCATGCCTGAAACACTTATGTACAGGTGCGTTATAAATGACATATCATATCATACATATCATGCCATGAAAAAACCCTGCCTCCATCGATAGACGCATTTCGATAGATCAGAATTTAAAGCAGAATGTGCCCCTGTCACAATGACCAAGAAGATCTGAGCAGCCTCGTTAAATAACAGGGTCCTCTTTACTGTTTCTTCCTCTATTGCCAAGTACTCATTTTCCATCTCTTTTTTTTAAATTTGTGTTTTGGTTTATCATGTAAACCTTTCTCAATAACAAAGAAAACGTTTGTTGATAACATAATCAATTGATAAAAGCGAGAAAAAGCAAGAAAGAATGCCAAGCCGTTTAAAACCATTATTTATAGGTTACAATACAAATTGTAAGATAATTCATCCAATACTTATAATGTATCTTACATATCCTCATACCGCTTTAAATTTTTGCAGACTATTTAAGTATCTTAAAAATTATTTAGAGGACACAGCATCTGAGGGCCACTAATTTACATGAATTTGGTGGATCCAAATGTATTTTATAACGCAGTTCCTCTGTGGTGGTTGTTCTGAATTCACTTAGCCGCCCGAAGAGTTGAAGCCTAAGATATGCATAACATTCCACTAATAAGTGGAGTAGCATAATGGACTGGTTCTGAGATGTTTCTCAACCGTATTCCGAGCAACTATTATTTTGTTCGTTGGACATGTTCCATTGCTGTATTGGTTTTGGAGCGGCTTGATATTGTCAGGGCTAAAAATACAGTGTTCTATCTTGTATGTGTCATATAACATCCTATCAAATCCCCATGATCAGTGTCTCATTCATTTTATTTTGGCATTAGATGGGATTCATATAGGAAGGTGTTATGATCTTGTATGGTGTGTTCTTCCCATTTGTTAGGCCCCAAGACATTGACATTCAGGGTTTTCCTTTCTTTAGTGCCAGTTCCTCCATTGACCCTACTCAAGATGAAAATTGCCTTGGGGAGCCATCACCACTGAATGAGATGATGGACTGGGAGAAGGGTCATGTTTCTGACCAACTTATCAATGATCTTAGTGACGGAGTAGAGGCCCAAGGAGTGTTCAAGATGCCTGTGGATGAAAAACATTGTGAGGAGAAGGAGTCAGTCAGATCCTGCCTCTTATTTTGATTTTTGGCTAAAATGCCCTCATTGGTTACAAGTGAACTGCCTCAATTAATTAATGGCATCGATAAAGTAGAAACATGTATACTTCGACTGAGTACCGTGTACAGAAGGCATGGTATCAAATAATGAAGACAGACAAAATTGATCACACTTCAAGGGTGTTTATTGAACTTCAAATCAATTGGTTGAACACCTATCTAAACCTAAATCTAAGGATGGGAGTAAGATACGACCATCAGATAGAAATAATATAGCCCTAGTCAAGTCTCTGTCAAATAAAAGGGCCTATACTAATAAACCTACTACCAATCCTTCCTTCTAAATACAAAATGGTGTATGCAAAAAGAAAAGTGTTCAAGAAATAATATGTCAGGACGGTTAAAGAGTTGACTTGCCTTCCCCATGTTTTCAGCACGGGGAGAGGCACTCACACTCTGGCTTCACAGCCACGAGGATACAGTTGAAAGCACAGAGATCATGGCCTTCTACCAAAGCTTCTTTTGTAATAAGAGTTTCTTACTTCATGGGGTCAGTAGTAACAAACAAAGTGTCAAAGTTCATTCCTATCAGTATTTTTACATGTACAAGTTCTTGCTTTCAATGTTCATCGTGAGTCTCCCTCTTCAGGCTGAGGCCTCCTTTTGTCACAATGTTCATACTTGGTCTTCCTCATTCCGACTCGGACCACAGCTCTCCCTCATTCCGGCACAAATCCTCTTGATAGCACAATGTTTACATTTGGTCTCCATTGTTCGGCTCGGACCATGGACCTCCCTCGTTCGGGCTCGGATCCTCTTTTTAGTTTAGTTTAGTTAGTTTATTTGTAGAGCGCGACCGAACCATCGGGTAACTGGGCGCATAATCATATGGACAACATAGTTACATATTGTTGCGCACAGCAGGAAAAGTACATATATTCAATGGTGCAGAAAAATGGTGAAGTAAAAAATAAGCAAAGAATACAAAAGAAAATAGCGTATCGGGTTACATGGTGATCCGTTTCACGGTATAGTTAAGACCTAGGGTGCGTGAGTAAGTAGCACCATGTTTAGGCAGAGAGCCATGATTTCACCATGGCTCTGAATGGCCAAAAGGAGGCTTCCGATCTGATTGCAAGAGGGAGGGTGCTCCAACATTGAGCTGCAAGAACCGGGAAACTGGAACCTCCTGCTGTTTTTAGGTTGAATTTAGGGACCCTGAGTTGGTGCAAGTAGGGAGTTCTGGTGGGTCTAGAAGTGCTGTGTCTAGCGAATTTGTCGGATAGGTATTGCGGGGCAGTCAGGGAGAGGCACTTGTGTGTAATGACAAGAGTTCGTAGCTTGATTCTGTCTCGTATTGGGAGCCAGTGGACATCTTTGCTAGCCGTGGAGATGTGTGCCTTGCGCGGGAGGTTAAGAGCACATCTTAAGGCATTGTTTTGGAGGATCTGGAGTTTGTCTAGATTTTTGGAGGTAATACCTAGGAAGAGTGTGTTACAATAGTCTAATTTAGACAAAATCAATGCTCTGGATAGGGTGAGGCAGTTGGAGGATGATAGAAAAGGTCTACAGGCATTGATAAGTTTGTTGGTATATGTGGAAGATGAGATGGTGGCATTTATTTGTTTTTTCAACAATAGGGTGTAGTCGAGGTACACGCCTAGTGTTTTCATCTCTTTGGATACTTTTATGATGTTGCCATCAATGGTGAAGGATTTGTACCTAGAATCTAATTTGTTGGTACAAAATTTTTTACCAAAATTGAAGACTTTCGAAAGTGCGATGGGTTTTCATCAATCTCCTACTTTCATTTCTGTTGGCGGGATACCTTACAGAGACTATCGATTGAGCACATTCGCGGTGCCAGACCACTCTGTCAAATGTATCGTGTCTTGCCTCCTTAAGTTCAAACATTTATCAGCAGTTTAGTTTTATTCATGTCTTTCATCACACACGTTCAACAATGTTCATTCCATTGCTCATTATACAATGTTGCCGCTTGCATCCTTGACTTCAACAGAGACCGTTCTTGCATTGGTCTTCCCAATTCACTGGCTGTGTTGATCTCTCAACGCTTATTTGTTCATGGAGCCAAGGAGGATACAACGGCAGCTTCTGCTGCTCCTCCGTGCCTTGGTCAGGTACGTGGGAGGGCCCTCGATATCTTCGACACACAATGCATGATTCTTCAGTCTGGTTTCCTGGCCTTATGCTTTCTGTCTTGAAGGTTTCTTGAAAGTAATGAAGTCTTGCCAAAAATGTCAAGTGTATTTCCCTTCTTACGAATGCTTCTGGGTTTGCTGTCTTTCTTCCTTCATTCAGCTGCCGAATCGAAACTCCTGTTCCTTCGTGTGCTTTGCCTCGCTCAGAGTGTGCTCTTGTGCTCCACCTTTTATCCATGTGGGAAGGTTTAATAAATGATTCTCTGTAATTTCCTTACTTCCCCTGACCATAGTAGCGGGACATGTCATGTGCACTGCTCGGGTATGAGTCTGTTTTCTCACAGAGCGGGCTGTCCGTGTGAAAGAGCTGGAGAAGGGAACAGTGTGGGAAGATAAGGTTCACACATTCCCTACTGGTATGATGGGCCAAAGGTGTTAAAAAGAAGAGAGATATACTGAATCTAGACATCCAGCCTCTAAATCCCACTCCTTGATGACCCCTCGCCCTGGTGATCCTTCCGCACTGGTCCACCCGCAGTGTCTGGATCCAAAGGTGATGGCTGTGCCATTGCCACCTGAGAGAGAGCTCCATGGGGACTAACAGGTGAGACACCTTCTGGTTTATCACAACAGTCAAAAGGGAAAGTACCCAGTTCATTCATCAACAGTAATTACTTTGTGGTAATTTACTAAAAAGTAATTACTTTGAAATTACTTTTACAAATATGAATATTTGAGGATTAAGGGGTAAAAAGGGGTTGGGCGGGCCTTAGGGACGGTTAGTAACAAAGGGGAAGCAGGTCATGAGTGGGGACCCCTCAAAATAAAAAAAATAGAAATGTGAAGTAACATTTCGAAGTAATTAACACAAAGTAATTACTGTCGAGGAAATTACATGGAACCAAAGACACACCAGCAGGTGGAATGTGAATTGGCCACATTTCAGATAATGTAGTTACATGCAGCTTCAAATGTGCACATGAAAAATATGTAGTTGTATTTCATGTGAACATACTGTAAATGGCCTGGGAATGTGAACTGATACCATAAACGTGTCTATTGGCATCACTGATCCTATTCCTACTAACAGGTAGGGTACAGAGAAAATAAGGAATGAATCAGAAATGTCTCCTAACCTCTACATTCACCTGGCAACAACCGGTTATAGTTCAATCCCTTAAGCCCCATGTAATATCCCATTAACATTTCCACTGCTCTGTCAGACCTGCCGAGGTGGCAGTGTCCAAGTGTGGCATTTCCACGGATCTCTAATTGCCTATTCTGATTTTGCCAATTTTAAGTTCATTTTAAGTTAACAAAGATTGCCACATACTAATTGGCTGATAACATGAAATAAACATTTGCTTGGAGGACACTCTTCTCTTCAAGACACATAGTATAGATTGTTAATGCTATGCAGGATACCCTTTGTGAATCTTAAGTGAGACTTTTACAACTCCATGATGAGAAGGTTTCCATTGATGGGCAGAAACCTTAACAAGCCCATTAAAGCCTTCCTGAGTGATACGACAAGGGAAGGTAATTGCAGTCAGAGGCCCTTTCATAGGCATAGCTAAGGCAGTGGTTTACCATGTAGTATGTATTGTGCAAACCAATAGTTCATCATATAGATAAGGTATTATTGTTGTTTTCAATTTAGAGGTGGTCTCAGGAAGAACCATCAGTTAAGAACTATCCAATGAAAGGCATAATACTTATATAAAGCAAACATAGTTTCTAATGTTGTCCAATCCACTCACCCCATAGGTTTTGTATTATGATGTCTTCATTATGACATGTTTTCGGTTTAAAATACAATGGGGCTCATTACAATCTTAGCGGAATGCGTTAACGGGTGCCGCTAATGGATGCGGACCCATTAAACCCATTCCGCCTGATTACGAGGTCCCCTCGCGTGACCCGGTAAGTTACCGGGTCTCGCGAGGGGACCAGGGAGCTAACAATGGGCCGGTCGTAATCGGCCCGTTGTTAGCTTCCTCTCCCATTGAGCCATATGGGGGCTCGAATGGGAATGGGGAAGGTCCGGGCCCGGGTTCCCTGAGGGAGGAATTACCAGGCCCTCCAAACTCGGAATGGCCCGGTAATTCCCCATTCAGGGAAACCGGACCCGGTTTTGGAGGCAGCCAAAGCCGTAATGAGGCCCAATGTTTTCTATGAAGAGCTTTGTGAGTCACAATATTTGATGTGTGTATGCTGTCCATGCTTTATGTTGGATTGTTAATAAGAGGGTTTTGTCTTTCACAACGACTGTTTTCATTATTGAGTGCGGGATTTCCCGGCCTATGATTTCTGCTTAAACTGGGCGTTTCCAGACCATCTTAACACTACTTTTGTTCAGACCGCTTGTCTGTTCGGAAGTAGGTAAATCCACTTTTCCTCCCAAAAACGGAGGAGATGGTCTATGTCATCTACCCATTATGGATATTTTTCTTGCTCAGTTATTCTCCACACAATCTGTTCTGCTCTGTGTTTTTGTTGTAGCGATGATCAACCATAGCATCTCCTGTTTTTCTATTCCTGACACAGGAGGCTTGCTCTAGAATGTGTCTCTTGGGGCATCTCTGCGTCATCCAAATATATTTCAGATGGTATGGGCAATTAACTAGGTATATCAGATGTGTTGAGGTACAATCTGTAAAGGTATTCTGTTACCAGAGTGTGGTTAGTTCTAATTCTAATAATATTTGGGATCTTTGTGTGCATTACATGCAAAGCAGTCCTTCACAGACTGGGCTCTGTGGGTGTCATGTTGTTCTACAGTTGTCTCTGTCATCTTCCTGGGGCTTCTCAAGCGTATGCATGAGCTTCAGAGGTTGCAAGTGCAATTAATAGCAAACTTTGCTGTTGCTTTTAGGTGAAGGCTTGAATTCAAAATGTGCCAGTACTTAAGTACTTGTCTCTGGATGCTGTTTGCAACTGGTGAGTACGCCTGTTGACAGATGTTGCCTTCTCTTTGACCCATTCTTTGTTGTAATGTTAACTTTCTCTGGCAAAGTTTCTTGCTCTTTTGGTTGTATATTTGGACGGTTTCCAGTGGCACCATCTTTCTCACAGAACCTGTATAGGACCGCAGCTTGTGTGTCATCGTCTTGTAAAGATGAGCACTTTCAGCAGAATGATAGAAATGGTCAAAATGGAAGGTTTCAATGGCTAGTATCCCTTAATGAGGACGGTCGTGCCATTACCGATAGGGTCTGCCTGCCACTGAGGTTAATATTGCCATTAGCACCCATGCAGCATCCCTACATGGGTGCTAATGTGTTTTTTCTTTCTTTTTTGTTAAAAAGAATAAACACACCTTTGGGGTGTAGCTCTGTTACGGCAGTGCTGTCAGGGAAGTCTATTTTCTATGTTGATGTCTCTGACATCATCAACACGGACAACAGACGTCCCGACAAGCAGGGCTGGTCTTACACCAGATTGCACCCCAGGCGGGAAGCATCGTTGTCGCCCCCACCCACATTCCGACCCCTAAAAATGACAACCAAAAAATGTGTTACAAATGTAAATAGGGCACTTCATTAAAAACCAGATAGAAATACAAATGCAATAGAAAATGCATACACAAGACACTAGGTGACAGTCTTAGAATGTTAACTGTATTATGTGTTCAAAAAGCAACTTTTCTTGACTTTGCCCTTGCGAATTGAAGCACAGCGTCGGATACCAGCGCTTTGAGATCATACCAATGATACATAAGGCACTATACAAACGCGAAGTAACCTAACATAACATAATATTTCATTAAATTGGGTTTGCATAACCACCCAAATTGCACAGGACGAATTGCATTTGCTTTTTCATAAAATCAACACACACAAAACCAAGAGAGGATATTTTCTTCTAATAGTGTTTTTGAAAACATTAAAAGGTGTGCCTGTTTTAAACTCTAAGAACCAATACAAATGTTTTCCCGTGAACTTGCAGTACCGAAATGGGACATTTCACCTTTAGCTTTATTTTTCATCAGGTTATATATTGTAGTGTGGTGAAGTGTCCGGCCTACAAACCTGATGACTGTGGTCCGATCCCCAATGTCGGCTTTAATGCATAAATTCAAAGATGACATTCAAAGTTTCTCATTTTAGCTGGGGGGGGGGAGACTGAGTCTACCCTCTGAAAAAAGTGGGTGGACTCCGTCCCCCCACTTCAGCCCTGCTACTCTCAGTCCATGTGCTAGAGTGCCCTGTTCCACGGACTCAAGCAGTAGTCCTCAGCCACAACTAGTTACTGGTTCAATTTAAGGTTGCCTTTTCAAAAATCAAATGAATAACTCTAAAGTTGCACGCATGTTCCTGGGGACCTGCACATGTTTGCAATTTCCGAACTCTAACACATTTCAAAAACATTCAGCAAAGCTATTGCGTTCATAGGTCAGGCGCCATTGCAATGATGGTCTCTGAAATGCAAGCTTACCACGTTCACGGGTTCGAACCCCTGGTGCTGCGCTTAGAGGCTGGTCCCTGGTATGTAGTGCGATATAAAGGTTGACTTACCTGACACAAACAGCTCGTCACTGTTGACGCAAAACACCTAGAAACCCACACACAGACACAGAGCTGCTCAGTTTACCTAGGAAGGCATCAGCAAAGTTAGCTTGCATTTTCCCTCTCCACCCACCTCTCTTTCATATCGGTAACTGCCCCTGGATCCAATGCAAATGACAAACGCGTGTGGTATACATTTTAATCACATAAAAATCCATGGGATGCATGGATGCAATTACACACTGTTTTCCTTGCCACCCCTTTCCTGTCTCCCCTCTCCCTGCCTCCCATTGTCATCACCTTCTGCTCATTAGTTCCTTCCTCCACTGTCGCCCTTTCCCCTTGTTTGTGCCCTCCGCTTTCGCCCACTCTCCCTTAACCCCATTGTGCCATTTACCTACCCTGATTTCTTCGCGTCCCCCTGCCCCCATGATGATCTCTCTTCTGTTCACTTCAGCCCCCACCCATTTTCCCTCGTCCTTTCACTTCTTATTTCCTCACCCTTCTGTTTCCCCCTCTACTTATCCTATTGCACTCCCCCCTTCCGTTGTCCTCCTTCGATGTTCTCTAACCCCTTTCTCTCACTCTGTTCTCCAGCCTTTCCTTCCATTCTTATTGTTCTTCCCCTCCCTCTCCTCTTGTATCCCCTTTATCTCCGCTCGCACCCTCCACTCCCTGTCTCCCCCTCAGCGCCCCTCCCGTGTTTGCCTGCTTCTGCTGAGTGGCGGGGTGTTATAGAGAGCCGAGGACTCCGTGACATCACAGATCCAGGTTTAAAAGCAGAAGAGACCCAACTCTCGTCAGCAGCAGCAGCAGTCCCGGGCTCTCTCGCGGTTCACAGGGCAGCCCCCGCGCCGTGCTGTTCCTGCTCCTCCCATACTGTCAGGGTACATGGGATGGAAACAGGACGTAGGGGAGAGATGAAAGGAAAGAGCGGGTGGAAGGGTCTATGCGCCAGTGAGAGGCTGCAGTGTCCATGCAGGGTGTGTGTGCTAGAGCAGTCTACCTCTCGCACACATGCTGCAGCAGTCTGTCTACATGGGATGGAAGCAAAACCCTCCACAGCCTATGGCAGGGGGTGCATTCTACCTTATCTGGGTGCAGACAGTTGAATACATGGTCTCATACCATTGCTCCACTGCTCCTGGTATACAGGATGGATAATGGAAGCAGGACCTGTGGCACTGCAGCGGGTAGAGATGGCCAGAGTGCGTTAAAGAAAGGCTGGCGGTGTACTT
This sequence comes from Ambystoma mexicanum, assembly GCF_040938575.1. Classification (NCBI taxonomy): domain Eukaryota; kingdom Metazoa; phylum Chordata; class Amphibia; order Caudata; family Ambystomatidae; genus Ambystoma; species Ambystoma mexicanum. Next base: position 124,963,087 of record NC_090935.1, on the reverse strand, counting down.
GGTCGGGCTTTCACATGCGTATAGGGGATGCAAGCAGGGTTCCCATAGCTTTCTAGTGAGTGGAGGGGAGTGTATGCAACTGGCTTGGGGTGGGCGGGGGGGGAACTGTATGCGCCTGTGTCTGCGCAGGGTGCAGCTTAGCACTCATAGAAAATACCTAGAGACCCGGGTATCTGGCATGGAAGCAGGATCCCCTCCAACAAGTAGATTAGTGGTGGATCTTGTGCATCACTGCAGGAGGTTGTCTTTGTGCCTCTTGAGCCTCAGTAGCCAGCAGCAGAGTGTATATATGTTTCGCAAGCCCAGGACTCTCACACATGCCCCAGCATCTATTCTGGGTTATAAGAAATGAAAGCCTGACCGTTTTGTGGTATTGCGGTGTGAGTCCCACTAAGGAGAGGGGAGCTGTGGGCAGCACTCACTGCTGTGTTCTGCAATGTGAATATAGATGGCTTCTTGCAGTTCACATCGGATCTTACTCTTCATTCAATACCTAGGTGCCACCTAGGCTCCTTCCCTTTCGGCATCACATCATATCATGCCACATATTGTAAATCCTCCTTAGTTCGCATATAAATCCCCAATAAGAATAGGGGTTCTGTGTCAACTAGCCATCCAGTGCTATACGAGGAACTGTAGACTAAATCAACTCTGGGGAAGGGGATGTGGGGATCCTTGGAAGATACACTGCACCAATGACTACTACTCGCTGGGTGCGTGTAGGACCCTTTTTTGGATATGTAGTTGAATATACTGCAGCTCCGGCTATGTTTGTGCTAATGGCACGAGTGGCTGTGAATTTTTAGGGTAGATGAGAAAATGCAGGTGAATATGGCCCCCGCCATATACCTGTTCGACTTGCATGTTTTTCCAGAGGCGTTCTGGTCAGTGCAAGGGATGTTTATTGTTGAGAGGTCTTCTTGTGTATGGTTGATTTTAAAGTAGTAATCTGTGAACATTTTAGTTATGATTTGTTATTTACATAGCAATTATACCTGAATGCTGTTCATAGGACATAGTTAAATACATCATCGTCCTCCCAACCGAAGTTGGTATTTATCTACCTCAAAGGGATGACGGGGTGAGGTGGCCTTGCCGGGATTCGAACCTTGCTACCTGTGGATCACACACAGATCGCATCAGCAAGGGCTCAACCCACCGAGCTATCTTACCAGATTTTAAATGATCACGTAATCTAAAACATTTCTTTGAATTGATTGTTGGAGGAATATATACTTGGCGTACCTCCTATGCCGTGACTAGTATTGGTTTGCTTTAGGCAAGGGCACTTCTTATTGGTTGATTTTCCTTCCAGATTTGCTTCTAAAACTACTTTGTATTCGTAAGGTCTTGGCTGATGCACGTTTCGTGGCTGAAATGTGATTTTTCAAGTGCAAAACCTAGGGTAAAAAAACAAGCTTTTTAAGACTGGTGCGGGCATGCTTGCATGATAATGACAAGTTATTGCCTGACTAAATTAGACATGTTTCTTTTCCAAAGTGAACGTGAGCCACAGCCAGCAGTCCCTCTTCAGCACAGCGCCCGGGCCTTCCAGCATCACCAGCACCCGGCAGGAACTTTTCATTCTGAGAACCAGAGGGGTAGCAAGAGCTGGGCTGAACACTGGGGTGACAAGAAACATCCTCGGAGTGGAAACGGAACGAGACCCCACGGAGACCCCGAGCTGAGAAAAGAGGAGTCCACAACAGGATGAGAGGCAACGAAGATGAAGTTCCTAGATCTGGCGAGAGTCGAGACACTAGCTGACCCTGCTGCAAACTAAGCAGAAGACCCGCGAGTGGGAAGGGGCTGCTGTGGACTTCCTATCACTGAAAGCGCAGAGCCTGAGCCCGAAAGAGTTCCCTGCTGCACCACCTGATCACCGCACCCCGAGCCATGAAGAAACTCGGCACTCTCAAATGAGAGATTTCAGCACAGAGGGAGATGGCAGGCAATCCATACTGGGGAAATCCAGGCAGGCGAAACACCCAAGCCAGTAGACCTTCAGTTGTATTTACGTATTTGTAGTAAGCAGGAGGCCGCTGTCTGTCCCTGCAATGCTCGGACATGCACCACCTCTCCGCCTCCTGCAATGCACCCACCTCTCCGCCCAGGCTGTCCCTGCAATACTCTGCAATCATGCACCCACCTGTCCTCCTCCCGTTGCCCCCCCTTTCTTCACCACCATATTTCTGGTTACAATCCTGCCCTGCTCGCCCTCCCTCCAGTCTCCCGTGCCACTTTCCAGCTCTGCTCGTGCCCCGGTCCCCGCCCTTATCCCTCCCATTTTGTTCAATGGGGCCGGGCCCAGCACTTAAGTTCATGGCATGCCGTCACGACTTTATAACGGGGCAACGGGCCCGCCCCGCCATACTGCCCACTGCCCAAGGTGTTATCCGAAACAGGGGCAGAATACTGGAAGAACTCGGCTTCGATGTAGCCAGACGCAATCACGCTGTACGCATACATGAAACTGTCAACTTGTGTGTCCACACATCGGCACATGTATGGCATGTTTGCACATCTTGTCCATGTTACGTATCTGGGTGACCCACCAGGATACGTAACATGGACAAGATGTGGAAGCACACCATACATGTGCCGACGTGTGGACACACACACTTGAAGTTGACAGTTAGTTTCATGTATTATGCGTCGCATGATTGCGTGGTCTCGGGCATGTTGTTCCATGTATGCAGCAGCAGCACCCTGCACCTGTGTCTCGTGGCTCGGTGCGGCTGCTGCTCACAAGGAATCGCCTGTTGCTGCATCAAAATCTAAAATGCTGCATAGTCGCCCTCGCCCCCGAACACAGTACACTTGAGTTACCTGATATTGTGCTGTGCATGATGCATGCATCCTCTCCACTCGCTCCTGTTTTCCAAATGGTGGGGGCCGACGCCAGCCAGGCCAGCCCCAATCATCAAGCTATCAGTGCACAGGCACACATAGCCTGCTGAGGGGACGCCGCACGGCGGCCCATGGGCCTGGCTGGCGCCAGCGCCACCGAGGGCCGGCTGGGGGGAAGTGAAAAAGCAACAACATGTTGCTAATTTATTGTCAATTGCTGCTGCCCTGCCCTGCCTGAGGGCAAAGGCTGCAGCCTGAAGCAGTGCTCACTGCGCCTCCTAATACACGGTGATAGGCATCAAAATCAAGGCCTGGCTGGAGTGTGGCCAGCCTGGCCTGGCTTGCACTCGCTTGCACTGATGCAGAGCACTGCTGTGCGGCGCCCCCTAGAGGCTGTCTGACATCAGGCAGCTGCCTGAGCTGCCTGACACAAAGACCGGCTCTGCCGACAAGCAGCACTGCTGGAGCCAAGCCGCAATTGTTAGGCGGAAACCTGTGCAGTTCCCTCTGGGACCACTGCAAAAGATTTAGGACTACAGGCGTTGGCGGTGAACCCACTTGGTAGCAGTCTGCAATACACAGATTCACGTGGTAGCTGTGGCTGAGCAGTCAGACTTCTCTCAAGAAAAGTTGAGCAGTATGTGGAGTATACAAAATAGGGCAATTCTTCACAGCAAGGCAAGCAAACACGCAACGAGGCTTAGTGTAAAGATATTAAGGCATTTATTTATTACAGAACATCTACGAAAAACACTAAGGCAAATCACGGCAAATAAATCAAACACAATTACTCTACGAAGTAGAAAACGATCAATCCCCCTAGCAATATCGACAACTCTAGGTTCTACCGGTACCACTTATTTTCAGACAGAGGTGTATACCTCAACCCAGATGACACTCAAATATTAGTTAGGACGGGAGAGAAAAAGATAGGCAGGTTATGAAATCAACACAGTTCAATCCTAGCGGAAAAAATGCAAGGCAGGAAGGCAAGAATCACAATAGATCGTAAAGTTCAGAGGCCAGGCCCACTCGGAGAGAGGCCAGGCGCGATGTCCCAAAAAGTCTCTAGTGGAGATGCATTCAAGTCTTTATAGCAAATTGTTATCGGCAGATTGAACCAGTTCAGAACAAGAATGAGAAAAGCTTGGAGGCGACCCAACGGAACGGTGAGGATTAAGACACCTACTCGAACCGATCGAAAGGGAAGCCAAGCGGACACGGTACCTTGTTGTGGAGGGCAGCTCCGGCGGGGGCAGTTGTTCCTGGTGATGGGTGCACGTCGGGTCTTTGCCAAGAGTAGAGATGATCTCGTCGTCGAAGAAAAGTGAAGTCCGGTGCACCACCAGGGAAGAGACCAGCCGTGGAGTGCTCCGTCACAAGGCACCACCTTTTGGTCGCGATTCAGGGGTAGTGGCTATCCGGTTGACGATGTGCGCTGCACGGGCAATTCAACCACCGCGTCCTGAGGCGAATAAAAAGCAAAGGGGACTGGTTGTTCCCACCAGTCAGGGGAAGAGACTCTCCAGCAGGGAGATCTCCTCTGTCGTCGGGAAGTGGTGAGTCGGTTTCGCAGGGCTCCACCGGAGGTGTCGTCATGCAGGTCGGCTCAGTGTTACCCTCGTCGGATCCTTAGGTCCTGTGGCGACTTCTGAAGATCCAGTCCCAAAAGCCCTGCTTTTATGCAGAAAACCCCCATTCATTCAACCTAGCTGTCAATCAACACATGCTAAGTGGTGAGCGGGAAGGCTCACCACTTGGGCCAATCACTCCAGAGTGCGACCGGAGTTGGCAAGGCAACTCGGTCCAGGGTGCCTAAACCCCCTCCCATACCCCTGTGGTAACCCAGACAGAATGGCACCACTTTGGAGGGTCTCCGTACAGAGCCCGCCAAAAGTGGAACAAAGGGCTCGACCTTTGGTTTAGGAGTCACAGAAACGAACACAGACGCCATTTTACAAACCGAGTTCTGGCAGAAAATACCATCCGATAAACTTATTTAAGATAAGTAGATCGGGGGTACGTTAGAGATTAACGAGAAAAAGTATCAATCTCCAACAATGGGACGAATCCCATAGGGTTATGTTCGGGGTCGAACATAACAAGTAGTTTCCACTGCCACCAGCCAAAACTCGACGAGGGGGGACGGGACAGTGCCCCCTCGAGTAACAGATCCAGGAGTAATCGAATTACCCCTACTAGTACGTACACAATAAGATGGTTTGTACTAGTTCTGTTAGTAAATTTAGGTCTAGTAAAGCCAATGGTGACTTTACATGCCCGGGGAGACAGTAGTCAGTCCCCGGGTATGGAGTCTATGGTGGGGGATCCGCTAGGACGCCCCCGTGTTACGGCACGTAGGGTGCGGTGTAACACACATAGAAAAAACATATGCGACCCTATGGAGTAAAAGACCCCATAGCCCATCGAACACATTGACATTTCAAAGGAATTACACACATACATGTCCAAGAGTGGGAGAAAAAGAGTCTCACTCTTGGCAGGATGGAAAAAACAAACTCCAGAAATCCAGCAAAGCTGCTGGGGACTCACTAGGTTAGGAAATTCAGCCTAAACAGAGAATTCTCCCTAACACTCGCCCCCCCAGACTAAGGGACAGGAGGATTTAATCCACTCCTGGATGAATCTCGTACCTCTAGTCGATGACATACATCCTAGAGAGACCATCAGCATTTTGGTGGTGACACCCTGACCTGTGCTCAATGGTGAAATCAAAGCCTTGCAGGCAGATCGACCATCTCAATAGTTTTGGGTTTTCCCTTTCATTTGCATTAACCCTCTCAAGGGTTGGTGGTCAGTCTGAATGACAAAAGTAGAACCATACAAGTACGGCCTAAACTCAGAGCCCACACGATAGTAAAGCACTCTCTTTCGATTGTTGCCCACCTTGTTTCAGGATCCTTCAGCTTGCGGCTGATGAAGCAAACGGGGTGCTCCCTACCTTTCCCATCCAGTTGACTGACTACGGCACCTATTCCTACATTTGAAGCATCTGTCTGCACAATGAAGTGTTGGCGGTAATCAGGAGCTCTGAGTACTGGGGCTTGGCAAAGAGCCTTTTTCAGGTTTTCAAAAGCCTGGTTGCACTCCTTGTTCCATTTAACCTTTTTAGGAAATTTGGGCGAGGAGATGACATTCAGTGGAGAAGCTATGGTCCCATAGTTCTCTATGAAATTCCTGTAATACCCAGTGAGGCCTAGGAAGGCTCTCACCTGGGTTTGAGTAGTCGGTGTTGTCCAATTTTGCACAGCTTCAATTTTACTGAGCAAAGGCCTTATCTCTCCACCGCCTACCTCATGCCCAAGATAGACTACCTTACTCTGTCCAATTTGGCATTTACACGCCTTTATGGTCAGATTGGCTCGTCCAAGAGCCTGCAAAACATCTCTCAGGTGGGTTACATGTTCTTCCCAAGAATTGCTGAACACTGCAATGTCATCCAAGTATGCCATGCAGAAGTCATCCATACTATTTAGAACCTGGTTTACCATCCGTTGAAACGTAGCAGGTGCATTTTTCAATCCGAAAGGCATTACCTTAAACTGGTATAAGCCAACGGGGGTAGAAAATGCAGTTTTCTCCTTGGCATGGTCTGTCAGGGCTATTTGCCAATAGCCTGACGTCAAGTCAAATGTGCTGAGGAACTTGGCGGCGCCAAGTTTATCCACCAACTCATCTGTTCTTGGCAAAGGGTGGGCATCAGTCTTGGTGACTGCATTAAGAGCTCTATAATCCACGCAGAATCTACGCTCTTTAGATCCGACCTTTGGTACTAACACAACTGGGCTAGACCATGGACTAGTAGAGGGCTCTATTACCCTGAGATCGAGCATCTTGCTGACCTCACCTTTGATGTGGGTTTGTACGTTTACCAACATGCGGTATCCTCTGCTTTTGACTGGCAGACAGTCACCAGTGAGTATGTCGTGCCGGCCCAAGGGGTCAAGCCTGGTGAAAACGAGAACAGAGAGGCAAACTGATTCAACATAGATTTGCACTCTTCTTGTTGCTCGGGTGTCAGATTGGAGGAGAGATTCACTCCTTTAATTTTTTCATCTAAAGGTAAGCCTCTGAGGAGATCCGGAAGAGCTTCACTCTCTTCTTCTTCCTCTGATGACGCTAGAAGCAACGCTCCTACATCAGGTCGCGAGACATACGCTTTAAGTCGGTTGGTGTGAAATACTGTCGGAGCCTCCTTGGGATTGCCCAAGTCCACCAGATAGTTAACCTCCCCGAGTTTACCCACTACTCGGAAGGGTCCCATCCACTTATCTTGCAAGGCCCTCTGCCTTGTTGGGATCATAACGAGAACGAGCTGGTCTTGAGCGAACTCAACCATGTTAGCCTTTTGATCGTGCCAGTGCTTGACCAATGCTTGTCCAGCTTTCAAGTTATAGCTTGCTTCTGTCATCATGTGCGACATTCTCCTCCGGAGATCTATCACGTAGTCAGTCACTCTGACTGGCTTGGGGGAAGGAGCACTCTCCAACCCCTCCTTAATCAGGGCCAATGGACCTCTGACGGGATGACCATAGAGTAGTTTGAAGGGAGAGTAACCTACTCCCTCCTGAGGGACTTCTCTATAAGCAAAGAGAAGGCATGGCAGTAGAAGGTCCCACTTACGCTTAAGGGGTTCCTCTAAAGCACCTATCATGCTCTTCATGATTCGGTTGAACCGTTCTACCAACCCATTGGTTTGTGGGTGGTAAGCTGTTGAGAACTTGTAAGTAACTCCACAGGTTTTCCACATGGCTTTCATGTAGTGGGACATAAAGTTTGACCCCCTGTCAGATATTACTTCCTTAGGAAACCCGACCCTAGTAAAAATACCAAGGAGGGCCTTAGCCACAGCCGGAGCTGTAACAGTCCTCATAGGAATTGCCTCAGGATACCTAGTAGCATGGTCTACTACAACAAGTATAAACCTGTTGCCTGAGGAGGTTGGAGGATCAAGGGGACCAACAATGTCAATCCCTACTCTCTCAAATGGGACTCCCACAACTGGGAGAGGCACTAAAGGTGCCACATTCTTGGAGCCAACCTTACCAGAGATCTGGCAGGTGTGGCAGCTCCTGCAGTGTTTTTCTACTTCGGCCCCCATCTTTGGCCAATACAAGTAGAGAGAGAGCCTTTCCTTAGTCTTCTTGAAACTCAAGTGACCAGCCAAAGGAATCTCGTGGGCTAACTGCAGGAACTGTGGTCTGTTTTCTTGGGGTACTACAAGTCGTTTGTAGTCTCCAGGTGCAGATTCAGTCGGTTCACTGTAGAAGAGGCCATCTTCCCAGAGCAACCAGTATTTCCCAGGCTCTTGCCCTTCAGCCTGAGCTTCTGCCTGGTGGCGAAGACCTCCCAGAGTTGGACATTCTCTCTGTCCCTTACTGAAGTCTGCCCTGCTGGGTCCACCTTCTGCCAGTAAAGACTGCAGCTCAGGATGGTCAACAGGATCCAGATCTCCAATGAGTTCCTGGCCTTCCATTAGCTCTTCCTCAGAGTCTAATTCTACCACACAGGGTTGTACCTCCCTCTCAGCCTCGGCTGGAGGTGGAGTTACGGGTGTAACTTTGGACAACCGCGGGGAAGTCCGTGTTGGCTGCACTGAAACGCGGGCTGCTGGTTTCGGGATAGAAGCCTTAGGTTTCCCTTTTGCTTCTGATGTCTTGGAGACAGCGGCCGACAATTCCAGTGGAGCAGGAGTGATTTCTTTCTTCATCATCTCCCCGAGAGTACTGCGCATGGTCCTCTCTCTTGCAGGTCTGGTTAGCTCCTGTAACCGTTTACTAGGAGGTCTGGGAGTATGCGATACAACTCCGAGAGTTTTCAAATCATTACCCAACAGTACGCGTCCTGGTACCTCACTCTGTATGCTGACAGGTATCTTCACAGTCATGTTGTTACACTGGATGAGAACTGGTAATTGGGGAAGCATCTGCACAAGCCCTCCAGCTAACTTGGTGAGGCGTTTGGGTGCCTTAGCAACATCCTCGGCCTGAAGAAACGATTTATCCACCACAGTTATGCTGGCCCCAGTGTCCCTAATGGCAGGAGTCTCCTGACCATTCACCTGGACACTGTCCTTATAATACTCTTTAGTATTATCGGGGATAGAATTATAGACATCTAAATTCTGTTGTTCCCATAACCCCAGAGATACTAAAGAAACGCTGGCTGAGACTATAATTGGTTCGTCAGCTAGCAGTAGAAAGTTTCCACTTGCCATTTGGACTTCCTCCTCTGGAGCGAAGGCTAAGGAGACAAGCTGGACCCCTGAAGGTTTACCCTTACATCTGGGATCTCCTTTCACGTGATCAGTCGAGCCACAAACAAAGCATTTACCGAATGCTTTCTGGAATGGTGGCTTGTTCTGACCTCCTTCCGGTTTGGCACCAGAAGACACACTATTCTGCTGCGGTTTTCCCGGTGGCTTACCTTTCTGGTTTTGTTTGGGGCCCTCTTTGGAATGGGGGTTATTAGAATTCTCTTTTGAGTCGTTTTTAGGCTGTTTTCCCTCATCCTTTTTCTGAGTTGCCCCAGAATCCTTATGAGTAGCCCTGTTGGCAACCCACAAGTCAGCAGCCTTAGCTAGCTCCCTGGAATCCAATTCCTTCGAATCAGCCAAGTGCTGTCTGAGCTCAGGAGAACAGGCATCATAAATAAACTCCAACATAAAAAGATTTCTCATACCCTCATAAGTGTTCACTTTGTAACCCTTAATCCATCCCTCTAAGTTTTTCAACCCTTCACTCACCCAGGTAGCCCAAGGGGTACCATCATGCTTTTTGAGGGTTCTAAACCTCTTAAGATACTGGGAAGGGGTCTTCCCGAATCTAGCTATTAAAGCTAGTTTCACACTTTCGTAATCCGTCTTATCCGCCTCCCCCAACTCCATTACCACATCAGTCGCAACAGGAGGGAGCCTAGAGAACAACCAAGGGAGCAAAGCATTCCCGGTGATGTCCTGGAGCCCATGATTGTATTCAAACAGTTTCAACCAATCCAACACATCCAATCTCTGTTCATACATACCCACTAATTCCTTCGGCATCCGGGGTCTTTTGGGACTGGAGCTCCTAGAGGAACCAGAGGAGAGAGAAGCATTTTCCATAGACAACTTTTTCATCTCTAACTCGTGATTAAGTTATATTTCTCTGAGTCTTAACTCAGCTTGCTTCTGCTCAGCCTGGGCATTCATCCGTCTGAACTCGAGCTCTTGGTTTCGTTCAGATTGAGCCAAGAACCGTTTATATTCCAGTTCGAGCTTCATTTTTTCAAGTTCAAAATAAGCAGGGTTACTTGTGGGACCTGGTATGGGCCCCGTAGGCACAGCTGGTAAGTCAGGTGCAGGGTTACTTGTGGGACCTGGTATGGGCCCCGTAGGCACAGCTGGTAAGGCAGGTAGAGGAGCAGGGGAGACAGTTTCGTTAGCCTCTCCGTCCTCATCAGCCTCTTCATCGCTATCATCAGAATTACGATTCAGATCCACACCATCACTGTTATCTACAGTAGCTGGAGAGATTGGTTCCTCTGAACCAATACCCAGACTTTGGTTCGCCAGCAATCACTCGATTAGTTCTAACTTCTTGCCTCTTACAGGAAGATTCTCTTGCCTACAGAGAGCTCGCAGACTCTCAGTATTTTCACTTGACAAAGACTCTTGACTGTAAGTTTCCATCGTAGACATGTTTTTTGAAAGTTGTTTTTTGTGCAAAGTTTTGTGGTTGGTTATCCTACAGTGTCGAAAAGCACTCTAAACTGTATACTCGATACAAATCCCACCTCTGTAAACCAGTGTTAGGCGGAAACCTGTGCAGTTCCCTCTGGGACCACTGCAAAAGATTTAGGACTACAGGCGTTGGCGGTGAACCCACTTGGTAGCAGTCTGCACCACACAGATTCACGTGATAGCTGTGGCTGAGCAGTCAGACTTCTCTCAAGAAAAGTTGAGCAGTATGTGGAGTATACAAAATAGGGCAATTCTTCACAGCAAGGCAAGCAAACCCGCAACGAGGCTTAGTGTAAAGATATTAAGGCATTTATTTATTACAGAACATCTACGAAAAACACTAAGGCAAATCACGGCAAATAAATCAAACACAATTACTCTACGAAGTAGAAAACGATCAATCCCCCTAGCAATATCGACAACTCTAGGTTCTACCGGTACCACTTATTTTCAGACAGAGGTGTATACCTCAACCCAGATGACACTCCAATATTAGTTAGGACGGGAGAGAAAAAGATAGGCAGGTTATGAAATCAACACAGTTCAATCCTAGCGGAAAAAATGCAAGGCAGGGAGGCAAGAATCACAATAGATCGTAAAGTTCAGAGGCCAGGCCCACTCGGAGAGAGGCCAGGCGCGATGTCCCAAAAAGTCTCTAGTGGAGATGCATTCAAGTCTTTATAGCAAATTGTTATCGGCAGATTGAACCAGCTCAGAACAAGAATGAGAAAAGCTTGGAGGCGACCCAATGGAACGGAGAGGATTAAGACACCTCACTCGAACCGATCGAAAGGGAAGCCAGGCGGACACGGTACCTTGTTGTGGAGGGCAGCTCCGGTGGGGGCAGTTGTTCCTGGTGGTGGTTGCACGTCGGGTCTTTGCCAAGAGTAGAGATGATCTAGTCGTCGAAGAAAAGTGAAGTCCGGTGCACCACCAGGGAAGAGACCAGCCGCGGAGTGCTCCGTCACAAGGCACCACCTTTTGGTCGCGATTCAGGGTTAGTGGCTATCCGGTTGCCGAGGTGCGCTGCACGGGCAATTCGACCACCGCGTCCTGAAGCGAATAAAAAGCAAAGGGGACTGGTTGTTCCCACCAGTCAGGGGAAGAGACACTCCGGCAGGGAGATCTCCTCTGTTGTCGGGAAGTGGTGAGTCGGTTCCGCAGGGCTCCACCGGAGGTGTCGTCGTGCAGGTCGGCTCAGCGTTACCCTCGTCCGATCCTTAGGTCCTGTGGCGACCTCTGAAGATCCAGTCCCAAAAGCCCTGCTTTTATGCAGAAAACCCCCATTCATTCAGCCTAGCTGTCAATCAACACATGCTAAGTGGTGAGCGGGAAGGCTCACCACTTGGGCCAATCACTCCAGAGTGCGACCGGAGTTGGCAAGGCAACTCGGTCCAGGGTGCCTAAACCCCCTCCCACACCCCTGTGGTAACCCAGACAGAATGGCACCACTTTGGAGGGTCTCCGTACAGAGCCCGCCAAAAGTGGAACAAAGGGCTCGATAGGAGTCACAGAGACGAACACAGACGCCATTTTACAAACCGAGTTCTGGCAGAAAATACCATTCGATAAACTTATTTAAGATAAGTAGATCGGGGGTACATTAGAGATTAACGAGAAAAAGTATCAATCTCAAACAATGGGGCGAATCCCATAGGGTTATGTTCGGGGTCAAACATAACAAGTAGTTTCCACTGCCACCAGCCAAACCTTGACGAGGGGGGACGGGACAGTGCCCCCTCGAGTAACAGATCCAGGAGTAATCGAATTACCCCTACTAGTACGTCCACAATAAGATGGTTTGTACTAGTTCTGTTAGTAAATTTAGGTCTAGTAAAGCCAATGGTGACTTTACATGCCCGGGGAGACAGTAGTCAGTCCCCGGGTATGGAGTCTATGGTGGGGGATCCGCTAGGACGCCCCAGTGTTACGGCACGTAGGGTGCGGTGTAACACACATAGAAAAACATATGCGACCCTATGGAGTAAAAGACCCCATAGCCCATCGAACACATTGACATTTCAAAGGAATTACACAGATACATGTCCAAGAGTGGGAGAAAAAGAGTCTCACTCTTGGCAGGATGGAAAAAACAAACTCCAGAAATCCAGCAAAGCTACTGGGGGACTCACTAGGTTAGGAAATTCAGCCTAAACAGAGAATTCTCCCTAACAGCAATACAAAGTTTAGTTTAATTTTTGTTTTAATTTTTTTAACATTCCTTTCCTAATCGGGTGGCAAATGGAGAAGGGGAAGCAGGTAAGGGAAGTGCCGTCACCAATGAGAATGCTCGGAACGAGGGCTTTCCTTCGTGAATACAGCATTCTTATTGTTGGATGGCACCTCCCAGGGTGCTAATTTGATATGCATATTTGTGGAATGGGTTATCGTTAGAGGTTCTGACAGTATCTATCTAGTATGTTTCAGATTTTAGCTGTGCCATTTCCAGAAGAGTGAAGAAAGAGAGTTCCATGTTAAGGAATGCAGTGGGAAGGTCAGCACAAGTTGTTGCTCGACTTCATTAACGTAGCCCTAAAGAAGGTGTTTTTTATGTATGAAGAAACTGTGCCCCTGCCTCCCCCCGTGCTTGAAGAGGATTTGTGTACTTTTCAGGCTTTCACTACACCCACTGTACCTACCTCCACCAAATCTTCAACAATCCACTTACTCTGTCTGCCATTGGTGACCCTGTCGGGTGTATTGACCCACGTTCGAGCTATTATGCTGCAACATTTGGTGCTGTGGGCTTAGAAAATCCAAGATGGCGGAAAAGCCCACATTGCGCCAGAATCCAGGAAAACCGTGCAGTTTTTGCGCACACCAAAATGGTCGCCTAACCTGCCACCCACCAGTGCGAGCGTGATGGGCAAGGAGTGCCATGAGTGGAATGTGTGCCAAAGGAAAAACAGCAGTGCCTGTTAGCTCAAAAAGCACTTTGAAATCACCTTTGTTTCTCTCAAATGCAAGCTAAAAATGCCTATTTTAAACATTGCAAGACATTCAAAAATCTCACTGAACACGAGCAGAAATTTGGCAGAATGTAGTCTTGTGTGCATACAAAATCTGGAAAAATAAAGAGCCCACACAATGTTTATAACAAAACTGGCTGAGCTGTGGATGTCAGCACCCGAAGTGAAATTGGACTTAAAGCCACTAAAATCAAAATGTTTAAAATAAATGAGTGACCTACTTTGAGTGTCACATAGGTTGCAACTGTTTAAAGGTCCTAGTTTTGAACTTAGAATCAGCGTTCTAGCTGCATGTGTAGAAATTGTAAGTTAGATTTGAATGAAGAAAAACTGGGAACAAAAGTGACATTTGGCTGAAGCCTGGCTTGAAGAGAGTGAATTCTGCCCGGCAACTACCCCCGACAGGAGTTGAAACTTGCTCAGCCACTGCATTCCCAGGCCTGGCTGCATTCTGCTGTTCCCACCAAAAGGAGATGACACCTCCAAGGTTGAATCAGGGGAGGGGCACCTAGGACTGGAGGGAAACAGAACAATGAGCCTTCCTTGGCTCAGGCAATGTTAAATTATGGGGGGTCGTAAATGGCTTCCTCTTGAGTGAAACAGGAAGGGGCAGTGCCTCTGTGAGCAACTTCATTTGGAGGAAGTGGACAAACCAGAAATTCCACCATGTGCTTTGGGAAACCACACCCCTCTGAGCCAGAGCATAATGTTAAAAAGATGGATAATACATAGTACGGACTTGTCAAAATTATATAATTAATATAATTATTCTTGTGTTTTTTCTGTGCACATTTTAAGTGGTATTAGGACTCTGTGGTATGTTCTGGGGGATAGTAGCGGAAAATAGGTTGTTACTCCAAATGTGTGTATGTTAAAAATCTGACACCTTATCATCTGATACCCATATTCCTTGTGCACATTTGTGTAAAATCTGGAAAAGTTTAGAGGTCGTTATTTCGATGAAAAGGGCAGAATTCTGTCTGAAGTGGACACGACATCTTACAAAGACAGGGATCGGATGGTTTGGTGCTACAGAAAATATGTTAACTGGACATATAATATTAGAAAAATGGTACATAGATAAATGTGTATTTGGATCAAGAATAGATTTGTGTGCAAATTGACCAGGGGTGGATCCTCTGACCCATAAACTACCTCATCACGATGACACTCCATTTCCTTCCCCAATCAAGGGAGAGAGGAGGACTTGGCCAATGATAAGTTGTGAGGGGCAGGCTTAGTTATTCCACACACACACACATTTTCTAAAGACATAAAAGGAACACCGAAACCCAGGTAGAGACATTCACGTTTTACTATCTTGCGACGCATTTTGACTGACCAGACAATATCCGGAAGGACCATCTCAAGAACCATAGACCAGCAGAACCAGAGACCAGACCGCTGTGAAGTGCAAAGCAGCGCTGGCCCAGAGAGCTGTGACTTCAGAACCACATGCCAGGAGTCCAGTCCAAACCTGATCAGACCTTGACGGCCTATTTCAAATTTTCAAATTTATAGTGTGAGTACTCAGCTAGAACTGTGCCAGAACCAATCTCTTAGTCTAAAATAATCTGATTCAAACCATTTTAACCTGTCCAAAACTGCATCATAGAATCATGTGTCCCTTCTCATATTTTAAACCAGTAAAAGTGTAATTTTGTCATTTTGAATCATTATTTCATTTCTGAAAAACTACCTTCAAAAATCGTCCGTATCTTTGGAATCGTAGGTGCTAGGAACGTGATTTAACTTTCCTTTGAAAGCTAATATTCTAAGCTTTCCAACAAGCCTAAAAGACTTTCTATTCATTATAGTTTTTCCGTAATCGCGCTCAACGCATTCAGAAAAATTGCCGCGAATTGAAAAATTAGCTCCTGTCAAAGATAGCCGTCTTTTGCTTGAACTGCTAAAATT
This sequence comes from Ambystoma mexicanum, assembly GCF_040938575.1. Classification (NCBI taxonomy): domain Eukaryota; kingdom Metazoa; phylum Chordata; class Amphibia; order Caudata; family Ambystomatidae; genus Ambystoma; species Ambystoma mexicanum. The sequence goes on along the minus strand of NC_090935.1, from coordinate 124,947,610 downwards.
CGTTTTCAACCTGCTAATCCCTCATTGAGCATTGCCAGTGTGACTTGAACTAATCTTAAATATCTATCACCTACCCTGAATCTCCTATAGGGAATTAAAAATCATTTTGAGCATATTTTACTTTACTTTACTTTGCCACCACATTTAAAAGGATTTGCCTGCTTTAAAATCATACCTGTTTTCCTCTAAGCTCACTGGGGGGAACTGGAACTTTGAACTACATTTGATTGTATTCCTGAGAACTGTGTGCTCTTCTGTCCATCTTTTTATATTGCATAAGAGGCTGGGGGGGGAGGTGAATTGCCAAAAGGGGAAAAGTGATTACATTGTCTTTTGTTGAAATCAAATCAAGGTTATTCCTGTGTTGCATTCTTTTCCATCATTGTTTTTCCTTGAAACCATAAAGGTATTCTCTGCTACTTTACCCTTTCTATACCAATTCCTAAGTGATTAAATAAGCATACAATTGTCATATTATCCATTGTTGATCACGGTAATATTCATAAGTGTGCGATCAAATATTAATTTATTTATAAAAGTGTAATATATATATATATTGTTTAATTTTTCCAATAAATCTTTTAAATTGCAAAACAAATCTACTTCTTGGCTCAGTGAGGTCAGGGGGATTCAAAGAGATGGGTGTTATATAAGGGTTTATCATCCAGAGTATAACTTGTCATAAAAATATATAAATAAGGACCTCCCTTGGGCGTCCCAGACGAGGCACTGACTTAGTGGGATTGCTGACTTGAAGTCACTTAACAACCCACACATAGTGAAACCTTGTCAGAAGCACTCCTGTGTAGACCTGGTATCCCAGAGGCCAGTGACAACAATGACGGACTGACAGTGGTAGGCAAATCCAAGCTCAACAATAAGGCCACTGCATAATGGTGGTCGGGGAATGATATAATATTATATGATATGATATAGTATGATAAGACATTTATAACGCACCTTTACACAAGTCAGGCCGATTCATGGAATCAATGTGCGCCGAAAATTCTGGCGCAAGCGTGCGAAAACGTGCGAAAAAGAGCGAAAATCGCAGTGCAAGTGCGAATATCGCAGGGAAACCATCGCATATCTATTCATGGAAGTCTGTGCGTGAGTAAAATCAGGGATGTGCGCTGAAAAATTAGGCGGCGCACGCCGGGGCACCCCGGCGCACAGGTCATCTAACGGCATGCGCCAAGGCCACAGCGAAAGCGCACATAGCGCGGCGCACATAACAAAAGTAGGCGGAACACGGGGCGGAAAACTCAGAATGGGGAACAACTCGTGAAAATGTGGGCGTCATGGGGGAAGTACAGGAGGCAAGTGCGCGGAACGCCCACACGCTTGCCTACAACACGTATTCATGGAATCGAATAGGGTAAAACCAGCGCACGGGCAAAGACGCGCACTGACCCCAACCCGTCTGCCACAGGAAAGCAGGCGGTAGCGTCCCTGCGCAGGAAAAAAATGTGCGCCAAAATGTGCGCTAACAAAAAGCACGAATAAACAGCTCTGATGAATGTCCCATATTGTGTCCTCCTAGGACAAATGACATGCAAAGGTGTACGCGACAAACAGCGACACCCGCTGTGTGAAAAATCAGCTTGTGCGTGTATTTCGTGTGTGCGCGTGAAGTTTCACACGTGATCGGGCATGGGGGAGCGGAGTACGTGTATTTCAGGGGTGCGCATGAAGTTCCACACGCGATCGTGCCTGCGGAAGCGAGATGCATGTATTCCAAGGGTTCGCGGGAAGTTTCAAACGCGATAGGCCCTGTGCGAGTGGGGTGCGTGTATTCCTGGGGTTCGTGTGAATTTTCACACGCGATTGGGCTGGGTACGTGTAAATCTGTGGTGCGCGGGAAGTTTCACACGCAATTGGCCTTGGTCTAGCAGGGAACATGTATTTCGGGGGTGCGCGGGAATTATCACATGCAACAGTCCCTGTGCGAGTGGGGTACGTGTATATCTGGGGTGCAGGGGAGTCCCACATGTGAATTGGCAGTGTGGGTCCTCCCAGGTGTTCCCTCTACACCCTCCACGGCCCCTGCAGGCAGCCCACACCACAGGGGACTTCATGGTCTGCAGGCTGCCCATCCACCATGGGCATGCCCCCCAGGCAAGCCACATGTCAGCTTGCACCACTACTACTACTGATCACCAATGCATGTCCCCTTGCACCCCTACCCCCCACCAGTGCGGGGCACCTGCCAGCAGGCCCCCACTCATGTCCCACTCATGTCCCCCTGCACCCCCAACCCCCACCAGTGCGGGGCACTTGCCAGCAGGCCCACACTCATGTCCCCTTGCATCCCCACCCCCCACCAGTGCGGGCGACCTGCCAGCAGGCCCCCACTCATGTCCCACTCATGTCCCCCTGCACCCCCACCCCCCAGCAGTGCGGGGCACCTGCCAGCAGGCCCCCACTCATGTCCCCTTGCACCCCCACCCCCCACCAGTGCAGGGCACCTGCCAGCAGTCCCCCACTCATGTCCCACTCATGTCCCCCTGCACCACCACCCCCCACCAGTGTGGGGCACCTGCCAGCAGGCCCCCACTCATGTCCCCTTGCACCCCCAACCCCCACCAGTGCGGGGCACCTGCCAGCAGGCCCCCACTCATGTCCCACTCATGTCCCCCTGTACCCCCACCCCCAGCAGTGCAGGGCACCTGCCAGCGGGCCCCCACTCATGTCCCACTCATGTCCCCCTCCACCCCCACGCCCCACCAGTGCAGTGCACCTGCCAGAAGGCCCCCACTCATGTCCCACTCATGTCCCCTTGCACACCCACCCCCCACCAGTGCGGGGCACCTGCCAGCAGGCCCCCACTCATGTGCCACTCATGTCCCCCTGCACCCCCACCCCCCACCAGTGCAGGGCACCTGCCAGCAGGCAAATGAGTGACCTACTTTGAGTGTCACATAGGTTGCAACTGTTTAAAGGTCCTAGTTTTGAACTTAGAATCAGCGTTCTAGCTGCATGTGTAGAAATTGTAATTTAGATTTGAATGAAGAAAAACTGGGAACAAAAGTGACATTTGGCTGAAGCCTGGCTTGAAGAGAGTGAATTCTGCCCGGCAACTACCCCCGACAGGAGTTGAAACTTGCTCAGCCACTGCATTCCCAGGCCTGGCTGCCTTCTGCTGTTCCCACCAAAAGGAGATGACACCTCCAAGGTTGAATCAGGGGAGGAGCACCTAGGACTGGAGGGAAACAGAACAATGAGCCTTCCTTGGCTCAGGCAATGTTAAATTATGGGGGGTCGTAAATGGCTTCCTCTTGAGAGAAACGGGGCGGGGCAGTGCCTCTGTGAGCAACTTCATTTGGAGGAAGTGGACAAACCAGAAATTCCACCATGTGCTTTGGGAAACCACACCCCTCTGGGCCAGAGCATAAGGTTAAAAAGATGGATAATTCATAGTACGGACTTGTCAAATTTACATAATTAATATCATTATTCTTGTGATTTTTCTGTGCACATTTTAAGAGGTATTAGGACTCTGTGGTATGTTCTGGGGGATAGTAGCGGAAAATAGGTTGTTACTCCAAATGTGTGTATGTTAAAAATCTGACACCTTATCATCTGATACCCATATTCCTTGTGCACATTTGTGTAAAATCTGGAAAAGTTTAGAGGTCGTTATTTCGATGAAAAGGGCAGAATTCTGTCAGAAGTGGACACGACATCTTACAAAGACAGGGATCGGATGGTTTGGTGCTACAGAAAATATGTTAACTGGACATATAATATTAGAAAAATGGTACATAGATAAATGTGTATTTGGATCAAGAATAGATTTGTGTGCAAATTGACCAGGGGTGGATCCTCTGACCCATAAACTACCTCATCACGATGACACTCCATTTCCTTCCCCAATCAAGGGAGAGAGGAGGACTTGGCCAATGATAAGTTGTGAGGGGCAGGCTTAGTTATGCCACACACACACACATTTTCTAAAGACATAAAAGGAACACCAAAACCCAGGTAGAGACATTCACTTTCTACTTTCTTGCGACGCATTTTGACGGACCAGACAATATCCGGAAGGACCATCTCAAGAACCATAGACCAGCAGAACCAGAGACCAGACCACTGTGAAGTGCAAAGCAGAGCTGACCCAGAGAGCTGTGACTTCAGAACCACCCGCCAGGAGTCCAGTCCAAACCTGATCAGACCTTGACGGCCTATTTCAAATTTTCAAATTTATAGTGTGAGTACTCAGCTAGAACTGTGCCAGAACCAATCTCTTAGTCTAAAATAATCTGATTCAAACCATTTTAACCTGTCCAAAACTGCATCATAGAATCGTGTGTCCCTTCTCCGATTTTAAACCTGTAAAAGTGTAATTTTGCCATTTTGAATCATTATTTCATTTCTGAAAAACTACCTTCAAAAATCATCTGTATCTTTGGAATCGTAGGTGCTAGGAACGTGATTTAACTTTCCTTTGAAAGCTAACTTTCTAAGCTTTCCAACAAGCCTAAAAGACTTTCTATTCATTATAGTTTTTCCGTAATCGCGCTTAACGCATTCGGAAAAATTGCCGCGAATTGAAAAATTAGCTCCTGTCAAAGATAGCCGTCTTTTGCTTGAACTGCTAAAATTCGTTTTCAACCTGCTAATCCCTCATTGAGCATTGCCAGTGTGACTTGAACTAATCTTAAATATCTATCACCTACCCTGAATCTCTTATAGGGAATTAAAAATCATTTTTAGCATATTTTACTTTACTTTACTTTGCCACCACATTTAAAAGGATTTGCCTGCTTTAAAATCATACCTGTTTTCCTCTAAGCTCACTGGGGGGAACTGGAACTTTGAACTACATTTGATTGTATTCCTGAGAACTGTGTGCTCTCCTGTCCATCTTTTTATATTGCATAAGAGGCTGGGGGGGGGGGTGAATTGCCAAAAGGGGAAAAGTGATTACATTGTCTTTTGTTGAAATCAAATCAAGGTTATTCCTGTGTTGCATTCTTTTCCATCATTGTTTTTCCTTGAAACCATAAAGTTATTCTCTGCTAATTTACTCTTTCTATACCAATTCCTAAGTGATTAAGTAAGCATACAATTGTCATATTATCCATTGTTGATCACGGTAATACTCATAAGTGTGCGATCAAATATTAATTTATTTATAAAAGTGTAATATATATATATATATTGTTTAATTTTTCCAATAAATCTTTTAAATTGCAAAACAAACCTACTTCTTGGCTCAGTGAGGTCAGGGGGATTCAAAGAGATGGGTGTTATATAAGGGTTTATCATCCAGAGTATAACTTGTCATAAAAATATATAAATAAGGGCCTCCCTTGGGCGTCCCAGACGAGGCACCTGACTTAGTGGGATTGCTGACTTGAAGTCACTTAACAACCCACACATAGTGAAAACTTGCCAGAAGCACTCCTGTGTAGACCTGGTATCCCAGAGGTCAGTAACAACAATGACGGACTGACAGTGGTAGGCAAATCCAAGCTCAACAATAAGGCCACTGCATAATGGTGGTTGGGGAATGATATAATATTATATGATATGATAAGACATTTATAACGCACCTGTACACAAGTCAGGCCGATTCATGGAATCAATGTGCGCCGAAAATTCCGGCGCAAGCGTGCGAAAACGTGCGATTCGCAGTGAAAGAGCGAAAATCGCAGTGCAAGTGCGAATATCGCAGGGAAACCATCGCACATCTATTCATGGAAATCTGTGCGTGAGTAAAATCAGGGATGTGCGCTGAAAAATTAGGCGGCGCACGCCGGCGCACCCCGGCGCACAGGTCATCTAACGGCATGCGCCAAGGCCACAGCAAAAGCGCACATAGCGCGGCCCACATAACAAAAGTAGGCGGAACACGGGGCGGAACACTCAGAATGGGGAACAACTCATGAAAATGTGGGCGTCATGGGGGAAGTACAGGTGGCAAGTGCGGGGAACGCCCACACGCTCGCCTACAACACGTATTCATGGAATCGAATAGGGAAAACCAGAGCACGGGCAAAGACGCGCACTGACCCCAACCCGTCCGCCACAGGAAAGCAGGCGGTAGCGTCCCTGCGCAGGAAATAAATGTGCGCCAAAATGTGCGCTAACAAAAAGCACGAATAAACAGCTCTGATGAATGTCCCATATTGTGTCCCCCTAGGACAAATGACATGCAAAGGTGTACGCGACAAACAGCGACACCCGCTGTGTGAAAAATCAGCTTGTGCGTGTATTTTGTGTGTGCGCGTGAAATTTCACACGTGATCGGGCATGGGGGAGCGGGATGCATGTATTCCAAGGGTTCGCGGGAAGTTTCAAACGCGATAGGCCCTGTGCGAGTGGGGTGCGTGTATTCCTGGGGTTCGTGTGAATTTTCACACGCGATTGGGCTGGGTACGTGTAAATCTGTGGTGCGCGGGAAGTTTCACACGCAATTGGCCTTCGTCGAGCAGGGAACATATATTTCGGGGGTGCGCAGGAATTATCACACGCAACAGGCCCTGTGCGAGTGGGGTACGTGTATATCTGGGGTGCAGGGAAGTCCCACATGTGAATTGGCAGTGTGGGTGCTCCCAGGTGTTCCCTCTACACCCTCCACGGCCCCTGCAGGCAGCCCACACCACAGGGGACATCATGGTCTGCAGGCAGCCCATCCACCATGGGCATGCCCCCCAGGCAAGCCACATGTCAGCTTGCACCACTACTACTACTGATCACCAATGCATGACCCCCTGCACCCCCACCCCCCAGCAGTGCGGGGCACCTGCCAGCAGGCCCCCACTCATGTCCCACTCATGTCCCCCTACACCCCCACCCCCCAGCAGTGCGGGGCACCTGCCAGCAGGCCCCCACTCATGTCCCCTTGCACCCCCACGCCCCACCAGTGCGGGGCACCTGACAGCAGGCCCCACTCATGTCCCACTCATGTCCCCCTGCACCCCCAACCCCCACCAGTGCGGGGCACTTGCCAGCAGGCCCCCACTCATGTCCCCTTGCACCCCCACCCCCCACCAGTGCGGGCGACGTGCCAGCAGGCCCCCACTCATGTCCCACTCATGTCCCCCTGCCCCCCACCAGTGCGGGGCACCTGCCAGCAGGCCCCCACTCATGTCCCACTCATGTCCCCCTGCACCCCCGCCCCCCACCAGTGCGGTGCACCTGCCAGCAGGCCCCCACTCATGTCCCACTCATGTCCCCCTGCACCCCCACCCCCCAGCAGTGCGGGGCACCTGCCAGCAGGCCCCCACTCATGTCCCCTTGCACCCCCACCCCCCACCAGTGCAGGGCACCTGCCAGCAGTCCCCCACTCATGTCCCACTCATGTCCCCCTGGACCCCCACCCCCCACCAGTGCGGGGCACCTGCCAGCAGGCCCCCACTCATGTCCCCTTGCACCCCCACCCCCCACCAGTGCGGGGCACCTGCCAGCAGGCCCACACTCATGTCCCACTCATGTCCCCCTGCACCCCAACCCCCCAGCAGTGCAAGGCACCGGCCAGCAGGCCCCCACTCATGTCCCACTCATGTCCCCCTGCACCCCCACGCCCCACCAGTGCAGTGCACCTGCCAGCAGGTCCCCACTCATGTCCCACTCATGTCCCCTTGCACACCCACCCCCCACCAGTGCGGTGCACCTGCCAGCAGGCCCCCACTCATGTGCCACTCATGTCCCCCTGCACCCCCACCCCCCAGCAGTGCGGGGCACTTGCCAGCAGGCCCCCACTCATGTCCCCTTGCACCCCCACCCCCACCAGTGCGGGGCACCTGCCAGCAGGCCCCGACTCATGTCCCACTCATGTCCCCCTGCACCCCCACTCCCAGCAGTGCGAGGCACCTGCCAGCAGGCCCCCATTCATGTCCCCTTGCACCCCCACCAGTGCGGGGTACCTGCCAGCAGGCCCCCACTCATGTCCCCTTGCACCTCCACCCCCCACCAGTGTGGGGCACCTGCCAGCAGGCCCACACTCATGACCCACTCATGTCCCGCTGCACCCCCAGCCCCCACCAGTGCGGGGTACCTGCCAGCAGGCCCCCACTCATGTCCCCCTGCACACCCACCCCCCACCAGTGCGGGGCACCTGCCTGCAGGTCCCCACTCATGTCCCCTTGCAGCCCCACCCCCCACCAGTGCGGAGCACCTGCCAGCAGGCCCCCACTCATGTCCCCTTGCACCCCCACCAGTGCGGGGCACCTACCAGCAGGCCCCCACTCATGTCCCCTTGCACACCCACCCCCCACCAGTGCGGGGCACCTGCCAGCAGGCCCCCACTCATGTCCCCTTGCACCCGCACCCCCCACCACTACGGGGCACCTGCCAGCAGGCCCCCACTCATGTCACCTTGCACACCCACCCCCCACCAATGCGGGGCACCTGCCAGCAGGCCCCCACTCATGTGCCACTCATGTCCCCCTGCATGCACCCCCAACCCCCACCAGTGCGGTTCACCTGCCAGCAGGCCCCCACTCATGTCCCCTTGCACCCCCACCCCCCACCAGTGCGGGGCACCTGCCAGCAGGCCCACACTCATGTCCCACTCATGTCCCCCTGCACCCCAACCCCCCAGCAGTGCAAGGCACCGGCCAGAAGGCCCCCACTCATGTCCCACTCATGTCCCCCTGCACCCCCACGCCCCACCAGTGCAGTGCACCTGCCAGCAGGTCCCCACTCATGTCCCACTCATGTCCCCTTGCACACCCACCCCCCACCAGTGCGGGGCACCTGCCAGCAGGCCCCCACTCATGTGCCACTCATGTCCCCCTGCACCCCCACCCCCCAGCAGTGCGGGGCACTTGCCAGCAGGCCCCCACTCATGTCCCCTTGCACCCCCACCAGTGCGGGGCACCTGCCAGCAGGCCCCGACTCATGTCCCACTCATGTCCCCCTGCACCCCCACTCCCAGCAGTGCGGGGCACCTGCCAGCAGGCCCCCACTCATGTCCCCTTGCACCCCCACCAGTGCGGGGTACCTGCCAGCAGGCCCCCACTCATGTCCCCTTGCACCTCCACCCCCCACCAGTGTGGGGCACCTGCCAGCAGGCCCACACTCATGCCCCACTCATGTCCCGCTGCACCCCCAGCCCCCACCAGTGCGGGGTACCTGCCAGCAGGCCCCCACTCATGTCCCCCTGCACACCCACCCCCCAACAGTGCGGGGCACCTGCCTGCAGGTCCCCACTCATGTCCCCTTGCAGCCCCACCCCCCACCAGTGCGGAGCACCTGCCAGCAGGCCCCCACTCATGTCCCCTTGCAACCCCACCAGTGCGGGGCACCTACCAGCAGGCCCCCACTCATGTCCCCTTGCACACCCACCCCCCACCAGTGCGGGGCACCTGCCAGCAGGCCCCCACTCATGTGCCACTCATGTCCCCCTGCATGCACCCCCAACCCCCACCAGTGCGGTTCACCTGCCAGCAGGCCCCCACTCATGTCCCCCTGCACCCCCATGCCCCACCAGTGCAGTGCACCTGCCAGCAGGCCCCCACTCATGTCCCACTCATGTCCCCTTGCACACCCACCCCCCACCAGTGCGGGGCACCTGCCAGCAGGCCCCCACTCATGTGCCACTCATGTCCCCCTGCACCCCCACACCCAGCAGTGCGGGGCACTTGCCAGCAGGCCCCCACTCATGTCCCCTTGCACCCCCACCCCCACCAGTGCGGGGCACCTGCCAGCAGGCCCCGACTCATGTCCCACTCATGTCCCCCTGCACCCCCACTCCCAGCAGTGCGGGGCACCTGCCAGCAGGCCCCCACTCATGTCCCCTTGCACCCCCACCAGTGCGGGGTACCTGCCAGCAGGCCCCCACTCATGTCCCCTTGCACCTCCACCCCCCACCAGTGTGGGGCACCTGCCAGCAGGCCCACACTCATGCCCCACTCATGTCCCGCTGCACCCCCAGCCCCCACCAGTGCGGGGTACCTGCCAGCAGGCCCCCACTCATGTCCCCCTGCACACCCACCCCCCACCAGTGCGGGGCACCTGCCTGCAGGTCCCCACTCATGTCCCCTTGCAGCCCCACCCCCCACCAGTGTGGGGCACCTGCCAGCAGGCCCCCACTCATGTCCCCTTGCACCCCCACCAGTGCGGGGCACCTACCAGCAGGCCCCCACTCATGTCCCACTCATGTCCCCCTGCACCCCAACCCCCCAGCAGTGCAAGGCACCGGCCAGCAGGCCCCCACTCATGTCCCACTCATGTCCCCCTGCACCCCCATGACCCACCAGTGCAGTGCACCTGCCAGCAGGCCCCCACTCATGTCCACTCATGTCCCCTTGCACACCCACCCCCCACCAGTGCGGGGCACCTGCCAGCAGGCCCCCACTCATGTGCCACTCATGTCCCCCTGCACCCCCACCCCCAGCAGTGCGGGGCACTTGCCAGCAGGCCCCCACTCATGTCCCCTTGCACCCCCACCCCCACCAGTGCGGGGCACCTGCCAGCAGGCCCTGACTCATGTCCCACTCATGTCCCCCTGCACCCCCACTCCCAGCAGTGCGGGGCACCTGCCAGCAGGCCCCCACTCATGTCCCCTTGCACCCCCACCAGTGCGGGGTACCTGCCAGCAGGCCCCCACTCATGTCCCCTTGCACCTCCACCCCCCACCAGTGTGGGGCACCTGCCAGCAGGCCCACACTCATGTCCCACTCATGTCCCGCTGCACCCCCAGCCCCCACCAGTGCGGGGTACCTGCCAGCAGGCCCCCACTCATGTCCCCCTGCACACCCACCCCCCACCAGTGCGGGGCACCTGCCTGCAGGTCCCCACTCATGTCCCCTTGCAGCCCCACCCCCCACCAGTGCGGAGCACCTGCCAGCAGGCCCACATTCATGTCCCCTTGCACCCCCACCAGTGCGGGGCACCTACCAGCAGGCCCCCACTCATGTCCCCTTGCACACCCACCCCCCACCAGTGCGGGGCACCTGCCAGCAGGCCCCCACTCATGTGCCACTCATGTCCCCCTGCATGCACCCCCAACTCCCACCAGTGCGGTTCACCTGCCAGCAGGGCCCCACTCATGTCCCCCTGCACACCCACCCCCCACCAGGGCGGGGCACCTGCCAGCAGGCCCCCACTCATGTCCCCTTGCACACCCACCCCCCACCAGTGCGGGGCACCTGCCAGCAGGACCCCACTCATGTGCCACTCATGTCCCCCGGCACCCCCACCCCCCAGCAGTGCGGGACACCTGCCAGCAGGCCCCCACTCATGTCCCCTTGCACCCCCACCCCCCACCAGTGTGGGGCACCTGCCAGAAGGCCCCCACTCATGTCCCACTCATGTCCCCCTGCACCCCCACCCCCCACCAGTGTGGTGCACCTGCCAGCAGGCCCCCACTCATGTCCCCTTGCACCCGCACCCCCCACCACTACGGGGCACCTGCCAGCAGGCCCCCACTCATGTCACCTTGCACACCCACCCCCCATCAATGCGGGGCACCTGCCAGCAGGCCCCCACTCATGTGCCACTCATGTCACCCTGCATGCACCCCCAACCCCCACCAGTGCGGTTCACCTGCCAGCAGGCCCCCACTCATGTCCCCCTGCACACCCACCCCCCACCAGTGCGGGGCACCTGCCAGCAGGCCCCCACTCATGTCCCCTTGCACACCCACCCCCCACCAGTGTGGGGCACCTGCCAGCAGGCCCCCACTCATGTCCCCTTGCACCCCCACCAGTGCGGGGCACCTACCAGCAGGCCCCCACTCATGTCCCCTTGCACTCCCACCCCCCACCAGTGCGGGGCACCTGCCAGCAGGCCCCCACTCATGTGCCACTCATGTCCCCCTGCATGCACCCCCAACCCCCAGCAGTGCGGTTCACCTGCCAGCAGGCCCCCACTCATGTCCCCCTGCACACCCACCCCCCACCAGTGCGCGGCACCTGCCAGCAGGCCCCCACTCATATCCCCTTGCACACCCACCAGTGCGGGGCACCTGCCAGCAGGCCCCCACTCATGTCCGCTTGCACCCCCACCAGTGCGGGGTACCTGCCAGCAGGCCCCCACTCATGTCCCCTTGCACCTCCACCCCCCACCAGTGTGGGGCACCTGCCAGCAGGCCCACACTCATGCCCCACTCATGTCCCGCTGCACCCCCAGCCCCCACCAGTGCGGGGTACCTGCCAGCAGGCCCCCACTCATGTCCCCCTGCACACCCACCCCCCAACAGTGCGGGGCACCTGCCTGCAGGTCCCCACTCATGTCCCCTTGCAGCCCCACCCCCCACCAGTGCGGAGCACCTGCCAGCAGGCCCCCACTCATGTCCCCTTGCAACCCCACCAGTGCGGGGCACCTACCAGCAGGCCCCCACTCATGTCCCCTTGCACACCCACCCCCCACCAGTGCAGGGCACCTGCCAGCAGGCCCCCACTCATGTGCCACTCATGTCCCCCTGCATGCACCCCCAACCCCCACCAGTGCGGTTCACCTGCCAGCAGGCCCCCACTCATGTCCCCCTGCACACCCACCCCCCACCAGGGCGGGGCACCTGCCAGCAGGCCCCCACTCATGTCCCCTTGCACACCCACCCCCCACCAGTGCGGGGCACCTGCCAGCAGGACCCCACTCATGTGCCACTCATGTCCCCCGGCACCCCCACCCCCCAGCAGTGCGGGACACCTGCCAGCAGGCCCCCACTCATGTCCCCTTGCAACCCCACCCCCCACCAGTGTGGGGCACCTGCCAGAAGGCCCCCACTCATGTCCCCCTGCACCCCCACCCCCCACCAGTGCGGTGCACCTGCCAGCAGGCCCCCACTCATGTCCCCTTGCACCCGCACCCCCCACCACTACGGGGCACCTGCCAGCAGGCCCCCACTCATGTCACCTTGCACACCCACCTCCCACCAATGCGGGGCACCT